>NW_007735336.1:13998-15067 GCF_000696425.1 Galeopterus variegatus | reverse complement strand
AAATGAACTCATGATGGCACTATGAATATCACATATCTACATGCTTTATAGATTAATATTGAAATTGATTTCAAACTGATCCTCGTCTTTGTCTTCCTTTTTTTACACTAACTGCTCTATTGGGATATTCCAATGCAAAAACAAACAAACAAACAAACAAACAAACAAGCAAAAAATAAAGTCATAATTTAAAGCCTTTTAAAATATGTTGATTGCCAAGGCGAATACGATTTTTATTTTGTGACTTTGGAGAAAACCTCTTTGTACAGTTTGGATTCCATCTAAATAACCACACAACGATGTGGGTCACTGCACATAACCTGCTGCACTTCAGATCTGCTGCACTGCCCTGGAAATGCCTTTGCCCTTCTGTTCCTTCATACCTCAAATGATGTCAATAAAAGTTGTCGCCCGTCAGCTCTCCAGGAACATCGCA
This sequence comes from Galeopterus variegatus, assembly GCF_000696425.1. NCBI lineage: Eukaryota > Metazoa > Chordata > Mammalia > Dermoptera > Cynocephalidae > Galeopterus > Galeopterus variegatus. The sequence continues at coordinate 14,631 of NW_007735336.1, read as the reverse complement.
AAGATAAAAAGGATACAGTGAAGGGCATCCTCAGTAGTAACGGAATTAACAGCCACAACAGCAGCAGGGCAGCGCGACCCTGCTACGTGCTTACAGTGTATGGGGGTGGGCCTCAGTGGGGAGGCCTGGGGCTGGAGAAGTCTGTGAGGAGATGAAGCTTCTCGCAGGCACACGATTGGGGGATGCCCATTTCCTTTCCTTTTCCATAGAGATTAGATATAGGTGTCTATACTTGGGAAGGTTAGGAGAAAGTTTATTTTCTCTTCCAGCTTTAAATTTAATAATAACTGATAGTGACACTCTGCTTACATCCATGAATAATACAGTTCTAAGAATTTAATAGACCTGTCACTTTATTATGTATTTATTATTCGTCTTTTTTAAAAAAATATTTTAATTTATCAATATACGATGTAGTTGATTTTCATATCCCTTTACTGATTCTTCTTTCCCCCTCCCCTCTCCCCACTTCCGCCCATCAACATCATATCTGTTCACTTGTCTTAACAAGTTCAAGGAATTGTTGTGATTGTTGTATTTTCTTCCCTGCCCCCCGCCCCCATTTGTTTGTATATTTACTTATTTATTTATTTATTTTTAGCTCCCACAAATAAGTGAGAACATGTGGTATTT
>NW_007735336.1:2423-13526 GCF_000696425.1 Galeopterus variegatus | reverse complement strand
ATCAACATCATATCTGTTCACTTGTCTTAACAAGTTCAAGGAATTGTTGTGATTGTTGTATTTTCTTCCCTGCCCCCCGCCCCCATTTGTTTGTATATTTACTTATTTATTTATTTATTTTTAGCTCCCACAAATAAGTGAGAACATGTGGTATTTCTCTTTCTGTGCCAGACTTATTTCACTTAATATAATTTTTTCTAAGTCCATCCATGTTGCTGCAAATGGTATTATTTATCTTTTAAACTATTGACAGAAGATGGAATGAAATGCAGACAGGACTTAATATAATTTTTTCTAAGTCCATCCATGTTGCTGCAAATGGTATTATTTATCTTTTAAACAGAAGATGGAATGAAATGCAGACAGGATTGACCCAACCCTTATGTACACAGGCAAAAACAACAACTTTGCATGATTTACTGAGGGCAAAGATGTCTGTCCCTCAGGCCATCCCTCCTGCTGTGAAACCTTCAGGAGTCAGTCTTCAGAGTTGGAGACATTGCTGTCTGTGAGGGGCAAACACACTGGGAGGACTTAGTTTCCCTGATGAAAGTTGATTGTCAAATAGTACAAATGGGGGTGGAGGTAAGGCTAGAAAAGGTTGGGATATACTCTGCTCTGTCTGTCTGGGTTTGCTTATCCAGGGGGCACTACCTGCTATACAAAATAACTCCCAAAGCCCAGAGGCTTCGCCCAGTAGAAATTTTCATCCTGCTCACATAGCATTTCATGCACCTGTCTCCAGGACAGCCTTCAGTGTAATGTTTTAGAGATCCAGGCCCTTCTACTGTGTGGCTTCTCCTTTATGATCTCAGAGTCCTTCATTCAGCCTCCAAATAGGGAAAGACAGAGGATTTTAGTAGAACAAATTTTAGTGTCCAGACCATGAAGTAATAACATCTCCCACTGGCAAGAATTCACATGACCACCTCCAACTGTAAAGGGGACTGGAAAATGTATCCTGCTGTTCAAAAGGTAAAGGAAATCACATCAGTACCTGCCACAGGGCCTTGGGTGTACAGCATGGGTTTTAAAGACATTGGTTTTTGTGTCAGTCAAACCACATATTTATTCTTGCAAAACTACCAGCTATGTGACCTTAAATTGTTTCATATGTTCATTGTACAGGTGTGTGCTCTTGAGCCAAGTTCTCTTCTCTTCTCCTCGCCTGCTCTTTTTTCATTTCTTGTTTATCTTCCTCTTCTCTCTCTCTCTTACTTTCATTAAAATACATACATATAAATTCTCTTTTTCCTTCTCGGGATATTCCTCACAGCGTAGTGTAAGAATCACATTAGGAAAAACATGGAAGTTGCAACTGTGTCTGAAACCAAGTGAGAGCTCATTACTTTCCATCCTTTTTTGATATACACTGGAAATAGCTGAGTTGGTGGCACAGAAGAAAGTTACAGACACTTGGGTTTCTCTCACTCTTTCATCTGGCCAGACATGAGTTAAAATATTTTTCAGTCTTTTAGGCATCAAATAATGTGGGTATTTACTGTCTGTCCTCACCCTACCCCCATGCTCCTGAAGTCAGAATACAGAGAAAATTTGGGCTACAAAATTCAGCTACAGTTGCAGCATACTTCAGACAATGTAGTTTTCTTTCTAAATGGTCTGAAGAAAATGTATCAGTGCGAGGAAATGAGGCATTTTTAAAAATATAATAAACTGCATGAGGTCCCAGTATCTTTGGGATTTGAGGCTTCTCTGCTTCTCACTCAATCTATCCAGACCAATTGAGTCTGCTTAATTGAGCTAGAAATCTATGAGGATGAGCTCTTAAGGGATTTTTGCAAATCTCTTGCTTATTGATAAATCAGAATGATTACAAAATAGTCCTTCTCTTTGTGCTTGCTTTCAGGAGTCTATGAAATGAAAAATAAAAGAGAGGAACCATGTACATTATAAAATGTGGAGAAGAGCTGGTTGAGGTTCAGCATTAGTTGTGCACAGATGTTACAGTTGGCTCCTGTTTAAAGAAAGTTTTCTCACTTGAAATCTGAATGATTATCTTAGGTCTCTTGCAAACAGGACATAAGATTGAGATATTTTCCTACAAAATGGTCTTCTCGTTCTACTGCTGTAATATTCAAAGTGCTAGGGACAAATAGTAATTAAAGAAGAGAATCTTTCTGAAGAGTAGGTAAGTCATAGAACCCTGACATTAATGTAATTTCTTAACACACCTGTCACTAGTGTTCTGGAATCCATTCACAGTTAAAATCCATGGAATAAAGCTTTATGAATTTTAACATGTTTCTCTTCCTACCAAAAAAAAAAAAAGAAAGAAAGAAAATGATGTGGTTAAAAAACATGTGTTAGAGGCCAGCTGAGATAGAAGTTGGGCTGTTCCTCGGCATTTTAAATATGAATAATATAAATTCTGTTTTCTGAAATGCTTCCAGAGAAAGGTTTTGTGGTCTAATCTAATCTTTACCAGATGCAACTTTTTCCAATTTTGGCCATTATTTACAATTACAAGAAATGGAAGTCAAGTATTTATAATTATAATTCTTCTAGCTGAAACATGAAACTAATATAATCAATCCCATTTATAGGGAAATTCCTATTTACACATCTGAACAAATGACTTTATTTCTCTAGTATCTCTTTAATATTCTGGATTGTAGACTTTCTTACATTTTAACACGTAACATAATGGTAAAAGAAATTTTTTTTTCACAAATGTTGGTACTTTTGAATATTTAATTTCAAAAAGTAAACTTCAGTATCAAAATGGGAAACATAAGTAATGGATTGACAAAGACAGAATCCACCCTTTTCCCAAACAAATATTACTGATGAGAAAATAGGAAGGATTTTTAAGCCAGCTTTTCAGATAATTATTGGCTTACAACTCGTTTTTTAAAGTGTATCTTACACCAACTGAAAGGGGAACTCTTATACATTGTTTGTGGGACTGTAAATTAGTGCAGTCATTATGGAGAACAGTATGGAGGTTTCTCAAACTATAAGTAGAACTACTATATGATCCGGCAATCCCACTGCTGAGTATATACCCAAAGGAAAAGAAATCAGCACATCCAAGAAATACCTGCACTCATATGTTTATCACAGCTTTACTCACAGTAGCCAAGATTTGGAATCAACCTAAATGCCCATCAGTGGATGACTGGATAAAGAATATGTGGTATATGTACACAATGGGATTGTAATCAGCCATAAAAAAGGATGAAATTCTGCCATTCACAGCAGCATGGATGAGCTTGGAAAAAATTGTGTTAAGTGAAATAAGCCAGGCACAGAAAGAGAAATCGTGCATGTTCTTACTCATATGTGGAAGCTAAAAAAATAATAAGTTGAGTTTTTAGAAGTAGAAGGTAGAACTGTGGTTACTAGAGGTAGGAAAGGGGAGCAGGGAAGAGGATAGCAAAAGGTAAGTTAATGGAAACAAAATTACACCTAGATAGGAAATATAAGTCCTAGTGGTGTACAGTAGTGCTAGGCAAAATAATTAACAGTAATTTATTGTATGTTGTCAAATGGCTGAAAGAGGAGCTTAAATGTTCTCATCACAAAGAAATAATTTATTGTGATGATGAAATTTGCAAACTATCCCAAATTGACCACTACACGTTGTATACATGTATTAAAATACAACTCTGTACCCCATAAATACATACTATCAGTATGTTTCCATTAAAAACTAGAACTAAAAATCTTGTTTCTCAAGCCAGGTTTGAAGAGTGATAGCTAACTCAAAAGAAATACCCGTGAGATTTAAAATGTTCCAATAAAAAATAGGCTCCTGCCACAGTCAAATTAAATTTCATAAAGTTCCTCTACTAGCTTCTTGGCCTTTACTTCCAAATCCATTTCTTCATATGCACCATAAATTGAAAAGCAATTGGAAAAGATATGCTAAGCAGCTGTCCTGCCATTATAAGAATTCTGAGAATAGAATTAACTTTGGTATATGGTTCCATTTCAATGCTACTGATGAAGAAGCTGCATTACAAAGGAGATTTCCTTTGTTGCCTTTTACAAAGAGTCATAAGGACAGATGCACTTATGGCATAAAACATGTTCTCCACACATGTGTGCACTGGCAGAATAAGGCAACAGATTCTAAAGACTGACTTAGAGGGGTACTGAAAGCCCAGTGATCTCAAAAAAAAAATTTTCTCACAAATTTACCTAATTTCTTCAAATTTTTCCTATTTTTTATATCTTTGGCTTGTATCATTTTAGGCCCTAAAAGATCTTAAATTGAAGAAATAAATTAACCTGAATTTGTAGGGGGATTGCATGTAATGAAGCTGTTTCACATATTGTATCTCACATGATCCTCGTACCCTAGCTTTATAGAAGAAAAGAGGCAGTTTCGTGGAGATGAAAGGGCTCTGCTAAAAGCACATGACTGAACCTAATGATTCTAATCCTGGACATCATCTCATTAGATGATGACACTAATATCTGTACTTACTGTTGCATTGTATATATTAATTTATCTTACCTGGAGATGCCAAGGAAAGTTCACTTTGATGGAGGACAACAGGAAATTATCTGAAGAATTGAACCATGCCTGGAAGGGCTGGCCAATTTGGTTAGGAAGTTCTGGGAAAAGAAGGAAGAATGAGGTTAGAGAACTAGGGGGCAGGTTTCAGATACTCCAAACAAAACACATTCTCCCGAAAACATCTAAAAATACCAGAGCAAAATTCACACACACACACACACACACACACACACACATTGCATGACTCAGCTGTCAAAAAAGCATGGCTGGCTTTCTGGGAGACTGGAAACAAATTTAAAATGGGAATCCAAGAGAAAAGCAGAACCTTGAATCTGCATTTCAGCCTTAGGTATCTGCTAAAATCTGGTGAATGCGAGTTTTGATTTTAAAACCTGAAGATAAAGGAAGGATGTGCCCAAGGTGTGGAGTCTACTAGGACCTCAGGAGGCCACCCCTCAGTGTAGGGGTGTGCTGGGAACAGATGTGCCCCACAGAGTGACACAGCAAAGGGCTCCTCCCAAGTTGGAGTCAGCCTTAGGTATCTGCTAAAATCTGGTGAATGCGAGTTTTGATTTTAAAACCTGAAGATAGAGGAAGGATGTGCCCAAGGTGTGGAGTCTACTAGGACCTCAGGAGGCCACCCCTCAGTGTAGTGGTGTGCTGGGAACAGATGTGCCCCACAGAGTGACACAGCAAAGGGCTCCTCCCAAGTTGGAGGGAGAAATAAAGTATTCTCTTATAATTCATAAGAAAAGCCAACCTGCATGTAAAATTAAAAATTTTAATTTCTATACCTATATGGAAAATAAAAAACCTCAAGACAAGCAATTGATTTATGTACATGAGTCTCATAATGTTATTGTCATATTTTAACCTAGGCTATAAATATTCTGTTGAATCTTTAATTTAATCTTAATTTAGTAATATCAAAAATAAATAAATAATAAAATATTGAACAAAAAAGTTTAGTAATTTTGCTCAACAATTCTAAGTATGCCAAACTAAATCCCTACTGGATCCCCTGCAGAATGCGACTGCAAATCTTGGACATAACACAAAAAGCAACTACCTGCAGGTGCTGCAGGGTGGACAAGAGCAGGAAGACTCTGGTGAACATGTACATTTTCTGAGAGAATTGGAGATCGGGAGCTATGAATGTTCTTCTGCTTTAAGCCTGGAGAAATGTGTAGTCTGGGTGGCATGCACTGTGGTGGTGGGGCAGATGTGTAAGAAACCCCCAGTTTGTCTGGCCAAAGACACCTGAAAAGTGAGGCTGGGAAACAATGAATGACAAAGAGACTGGGAGATCACATAAGAGAAAGAACCTGTGGGAGGATGACCCAGGTCTGTCCAGCCACATTGCTGAGTGACTTCTAAGGCATGTGTGGGTAGGACAGACTAAAAACATCTCAGTGAAACACTAATGATCTGAACTAGACTGGAGCTGCCTCTCAAGGGATAGAGCATGCAGCTCAAACTCAGCCAAGAAAATGACGTGCTAAAACATGGGAAACCACACCTATCAGAGGAATTTAACAGAATCCAGAATCTTTCAAGTTCACATTCTCAGGAGAAAATAAAATCCATTGAGTCTGATGCTGAGATGAACCAGATGTCTCAGCCCACAGAAAACAATTGTAAAGCAGCCATTATATCTGTTTTTAATAACTAAATCAAGACATTTTTCCAATCAATGAAAAATAATAAGTATTAACAGAGAAGTAGAAACAATAAAGAATCAAATGGAAATTTTAGAACTGAAAAATAGAATTTTTGAATAAAATATTCAAACACTATAGAATAGCTTAAGTGAAAAGGACCATTAACACTAAGTGCTAATGAGGATGTGAAGCTGGAAATCTCATACGTTGCTGGTGGCAATGGAAAATGATTTGGAAGTTTCTCATAAAGTTAAACAAATATTTATCATGTGACTCAACAATTCTACCCCTCAGTATTTACCAAAGAAAGATGAAAAGTCAATAAAGGCTTGTACATAAGAGCTTTATACTTAATAGAAAATTAATATTTCATCTGGATTTATTTCAGCCAAAACTGAAATCAGTCTAGATGCCCACTAACAGAAGAATGGATGAAACAATTTTGGCTTATTCGGCTGACAAAATGATAGCACTAAAAGTGAATGTCTTCCTTTTATCAGTGACAGTTGTCTCAAAAAACATTTTCCACAGTGAAGGAAGACAGATACAAAAGAGATGTACAATAGTTCCAACAGTAAAGAATTCTGGGATTGGAAAAATTATTCTGTATTTACAGAGAGCAGAGCAATGGTTGCCTGGGTTCAGGGTGAGAAAGGGAACTGCTGGCAGAGGGAGACACAAGGGGTCTTTCTGCATTGAAGGAGATATTCTCAAACTCTATTGTGACAATGGCAAAACTCTTAAGTAGGCAATCAAATAAGTTTGGGGTGAGGGTCCGAATTATCCAATTTTCAAAGAATTATAAAATACTAATTTTTTTTTAAAAATTTAAAAATTTTCTTAACTCAGTTTTACTATCCATTCATGAATAGAGACTCATTTTTTGCCTTTTAAAATGTGTTTACATCAAGAAAAATACTTTGCAAAATGCTACTGTAGGGGGGAAAGGAAGATAATGAAATAGGATACTAACTCCAAGCCCCTTACATCCTTGTAGATCAAATGATAAGAACATAAACATCCTATCAAACGGCACTTAGTGCTAAGTGCTATAAACAGATCCAAAAACGTGCTAGAAATTTCCACCACATATCTTATATGTCACTTCTTAAGTTCAGTGTAAAGTCATGAGATAGAGAACTTTTGAGCTAAAATTGCCTCCCAGGAGCTTCGGTTTTTAATATAACCCACAGATGCTGGAAATATTAACACTTTCTTAATAAATTTAGATTTGGAGAGAACTCTCTTAAGGAACAGAGAATTGTTTTGATATATATAATCATAAGAATTTCAGAGGAACATACAAATGTCACTAAGTATAAATTTCTATGGTATTTAGAGGTAATGACACAGATACCCTATATGTGGTTCTGTGTAAGGTCCAGGAAACGCTTAAGTTCTATCTCACTAATAAAACAGAAGCTGAAAGAGGAAATATTTTCACATGTTTTCATGTTCAGCAATCTAAAAAAAAACCTCAAGGAAAGATTGATCTATGTTTTATGTTTTTCCCTGCCTTTGTCAAGGTTTCCAAAAGAATTGATTTATCTGAACATCTAGTTTTTAAATTAACAGCGTCTAGCAAAGTGAATGCCTACTGTAACCTTCAGCAGCTTGTCTTTTAAGAGGCATAGTGACCCCTGACCAACAGCTTTTACAGACATTTATCATTCCTTAAACATTACACAGTTTGAGCCCAGTTAGCTGTGTATATGTGTCCCCCCAGCCCCCGCTCATAATTTTAGCAGATTTAGAAGCTGCTTTACTTTTTACAGTATACGAAATGCTACCTTGGTGATGTTAACATAATACGGTTTCCCTAAACGACTGTATTCCTTTTAGCACATAGTTTATGCAACATTATTCCAAGTCCTCTTTCCCATCCTGGTTTTCTACTCCTACAGGAGCCATGGCTTCTGAATTGAGCTGATAGCTGAACCAGATCTAGGGAGGTTGGACATCTAACCCTAAAGCACCTGAGTCCAAGGTCATGGGCTGATGCAGGATGCTGCTGATCCATCCTCCACTTGAACAGCAGGTCCTCCAAGCTCCTGGGCTCACTTCATATCTCGACAAAGACCAAAGTAAAGGTCCTTCCAAAGCATATCATGATGTTGAAGAACTTTAGTGCACTCAAAATACTGTACCGTTTGAAAAACCTCAATAAGGAATGAAAAATGTATATACCCCAAACCCTAGTGTTTGGAAAGACAGAACAACCAGAGTTGTCCTATTTCTGATCCAAGGTATTAGAGAAAGGTATGCCTCTCCATGGAAGTATCTTTTCCCTTTAACTTTTCCCCTCTTTCTCCATCTACTCCTGCATTATAAATAACTTTGGTCACAGAGTCCTAGAGATTGCATCACTGTAGTCCCAAACAGGCATTTGAGGTAGATTTATCACTCTGGGTCTTCCTTCCCTTATAAAATTTAGTTTATTCTCTTCTTCTATAACATACATGGGAGAAAGGAGGAGGAAAGTATCTGTTTCCACACTTTCTGCATAGCACAAAGTATGATGAATAGACAAAGTACTTAAATTCACATAACAGTCATCAGCCATCAAAGCTATATAGTGCCCTGATTTTCTATTTAATTTCCAACTATACCATGTTATTAAAAATGATTCTATGTATGATTTATAGATGGTCATTTAAATCAATAAACTCAGGAAAAATTAAAATATCCAAAAATATTTATAATTGTTCACAGAAGATTCAGCAATCTGCCAGAATTTTAAATACTTAAATGGGTATTTTTAGCCTTATGAGAACATAAATTAAGTTCAAATATAGTCTTCGTTATCAGAGTGAAATACCCCATTATGACTAGGATTCCTGAACTAATTTGTTGCATTTATTTTATTTTGTATTTTGAATGTTAGAGCATGAAGGTACTAGTGATTGGATTATCAGAATATCAATAAAGATGTGAAAAATTACTTCCATTAGGTTCTAAAAGATTTATTGAGATTCTGAAATATCATACTTGCCAAAGGGGAGAATTGTCTTCCAAACTCATCTTTTCTTTTCTAAATTTGGTTGTCCAAAGCCACTGCACTTGCTGCAATTAATAAAAATCCCTGGCAAGGCATAAGAGTGTTCTTGCTTCCAGCTGCAAGCACTCTTCCCTGAAGCCTTGGAATGACACTAAATTAATATGAGGGAGGAAAGAAGAATTAATTAGTATTTGATAGTGGAGCATTAGATGTTGATTTATTAGTCAGTACCGACATTAGCTGAGTTTACTTTATACACCTCAAACCGCATCCTTTCCAGGTTCATTCTCATCACCACCATAAATTGTCTATGTACTAACTGACAGTAATTTATCAAAAACAAACATAGGGAGCTTTTAGTCAAATGGTGACACAAGTGTGCTCATATAAATTTCTCCTTATTAAAATGACCAGAGGAATATACTGAGCATAGGGAAAATTGCATCAGTATAGAAAACAAAGAGTGTTACCTACAGGCAAACAAAAGTAGAAAGAAAGCAGAGATCATGATATTGCCAGGGAAGATGGTGTTGAAGGCAGTATACTTGCAAACATAATGACATTTTCTCTTAATAAATGTTAACATTCACATGAAAGGGTTTTTTTTTAAATAAAATTAGTGTTTTACTTTTCTTATGTTGCTGATTTTATAATTCTAATTAAAGCTAACCTCAGTGGATTTGCTTTATGTGTAATTTTAGTGCTTTAATGCCTGTTTGGGGGGGAGAATTGGATAACATTATTTTTTTATAGATGAAGAAAGAATTGGTTGTGAGTCAGGTGCTATGTATTTCTAAATAGCAAGAAAAGAGGATCTTGAACGTAATCACCACAAATACATGATAAACACTTAGTTGTTGGATATGCTATCTATCCTGGGTGGGACACTATATAATACATGCCTGTATTGAAACAACACATCGTACCCCATCAATATAAGCAATTACAGAAAAAAAAAGAAAGGAACTGTGTACATGTTAATAATGCACTGTACTTTTGATGACATTTTGAAAATCTATAAGTATAGAACAGTGTGTTTTGTTAAGCTGTATCACATAAATATGTACAGAAATTCATTTCACTGTTATTAGTAGAATTTTATTGAATCAATGTAATAAGCAAAACTGCGGGGAAAAGCATAAATGGTTGTTATAAAGTGCATGTAATTAAAAATACAGAACAAAATATTTAGAAATGCAAGTAGAGTTTCTCCTATGTTTTCTTTAATAAGTTTTATTNGTACATGAGTCTCATAATGTTATTGTCATATTTTAACCTAGGCTATAAATATTCTGTTGAAAAAAAAAAGACAAAAAAAAAAATATTCTGTTGAATCTTTAATTTAATCTTAATTTAGTAATATTAAAAATAAATAAATAATAAAATATTGAACAAAAAAGTTTAGTAATTTTGCTCAACATTTTTTGTATCTTTTAATCCATTTGCTAGCATTAAGTATCATCCAGAATCATGCTGGAACCTCTCATTTATTTTTAATGTCTCTGTCTCAATTAGCAGGATTCTCTACATTTCCAGAATCTTTAATATGTACATGATGAAAGTCTTGCTAATGCAACACAAATGAATATAGCAGCTTGTAGATTATGTAACAGCTTTATTAAAAGAAACACTGTGAAATAAAGTTCTATTAGAGTGTGTCTGAGCTGTGTGTTTCTGTTAGGAAAGCCCATCTTTTCCAACACATCTTCCTTGTGAAATAAAGTGGAAATGCTTATAATGAAATTATTTGAAAAATACATACATTTTGGCTAATTAACATGGTAATTTTTTACTTATGTATGTTGCATTATAATAAATCTACATCAAAGTTTTGCTCATATTTTTCTTCTTTTAAAAAATTTAATTTTTAGAACATTTTTCAGGGTTATTTTATAAGTTACATTCCAAATATTAAAAGTAAGTAATTCTGTGTAGATAATTAGCAATACATATTTGTA
>NW_007735336.1:0-1638 GCF_000696425.1 Galeopterus variegatus | reverse complement strand
TTACATTCCAAATATTAAAAGTAAGTAATTCTGTGTAGATAATTAGCAATACATATTTGTAAATTTTTCCCCTCACATTTATCTAACCATAGACATTTTAGAGAGCTTATTTATGTATGTCTTATGCTTTTTGAAATTAGAGAATAAGTAGAATGGTCATATCACTTGTTTCTCTTCTTTCCCCAGGCATTAAAAATGTTACCAAATAAACACTCATTGACTTTTTGTTTTTCCCAGTGTATATGCTCAATTTCTCCTTGGTCCTCATGCCCTTCCACACCTGGTGATACACCACCTGTATTAGATTTGTCAGGGTTCTCCAGAGAAACCGAACCAGCAGGGAATACACATATAAAATAAAGAATTAACTCGTGGTTATGGAGGCTGAGATTTCTAGTCACCTTTTTTTGTCGTACACGGAAGAAGATGTCTAAAAAGATATAGAAAGAAACAGTACAAACTATAAGACATTTTAAAAGACATCTTTTAAGTTTGTGGATGTAATATAATTTTATTTATTTTATGATACAGTGAAATAAAGTGTCTAGATTTGCTTCCTAATTTGTAAATGGTCTGAGCCTCATTCATAAGGGAAAGGATTAAAGATTATTCTACTTTAATTCATAAAATAGAAACTATTTCAAGCATATTTAATGTGTAAAGTATATATAACAGAGAGGAAAGCATTCTAATTACATGCTTGGCTTCAGAAATTTAATTGAGTCACCTGAAAATACTTATCGGATCAAAACATTTTTGTTGATGTCATTGTAACTGTCCAACATAGTTTGGTACTTTAAATTAGACTGATTAATTGGTGATAACTTGATTATTTGATTCTTGTATCTAATGTGAAGATATTTGAATTAGTTTTAACAATACATGAAATTTAGAAATTATGGGTCTATATCTAGCATTGTTTCAAATTTTGTTCAACTGTTAACTACACTAGACTGTAATTATATAACTATATTGAGATGAGAAAGTTCAAATGGATCTCAATGTTTTTTTACTGGTAAAAAATTCTGATCAATAATGCACACCACATACAAAAATAAATTCTGGTTAATTTTAGTTCTAAATGAGAAAGTTAAAACAGATTTTTCCTGAATAAAATATAGAAGGAAACCCCAATCATCTGGATTAGGCAAACAGCACAATAAGCACTAATCATAAATTTAAAAATTGGTGCACCCATCTCTGTTCAAATTAAGGAATTCGGTTCATTAAATGATTCCATAAAGGAGTGAAAATATATGCTACCGCATGGATTAATATTTGCTTCTAAGTATGCCAAACTAAATCCCTACTGGATCCCCTGCAGAATGCGACTGCAAATCTTGGACATAACACAAAAAGCAACTACCTGCAGGTGCTGCAGGGTGGACAAGAGCAGGAAGACTCTGGTGAACATGTACATTTTCTGAGAGAATTGGAGATCGGGAGCTATGAATGTTCTTCTGCTTTAAGCCTGGAGAAATGTGTAGTCTGGGTGGCATGCACTGTGGTGGTGGGGCAGATGTGTAAGAAACCCCCAGTTTGTCTGGCCAAAGACACCTGAAAAGTGAGGCTGGGAAACAATGAATGACAAAGAGACTGGGAGATCACATAAGAGAAAGAACCTGTGGGAGGATGACC
>NW_007735335.1:79206-79569 GCF_000696425.1 Galeopterus variegatus | reverse complement strand
AAACTCTTAGAGGTGATAAAAGAGTTCAGCACAGTAGCAGGATACAAAATCAACACACAATGGGCCAGCCCGGTGGCGCACTGGACACTGCGCCGCTTGGGAAGCGCAGCGGCGCTCCTGCCCGAGGGTTCGGATCCCACATACAGAACGGTTCCCGCTCACTGGCTGAGCGAGGCGCAAGGGCAACACCGAGGGTTGCGGTCCCGTTGCCGGTCCCAGTCCGGTGTGGGGGCGACACTGAGGGTTGTGATCCGTTGCCGGACACGGAAAAAGACAAAAAAAAAAAATCCGTAGCATTTCTGTTCACCAATAGTGAACAAGCAGAAAGAGAAATCAAGAAAGCCTGCACATTCACAATAGCCA
>NW_007735335.1:46194-74129 GCF_000696425.1 Galeopterus variegatus | reverse complement strand
ACACACACATACACACACACACATACACACACACACACTCTCACACACACTTACACAACAACAAACAAACAGCAACAACAACAACATCAACAACAACAACAAAGAAAAAAACAGGGGGGGGGAGAGGAAGATTTAACAACCTCAACTTTTTTTTTTTTTTTTTGAAGCTCTTACAACAAGAAAATGGAGGGGACACATCTGGGTGGGAGGGGGGAGAGGGAGGAGGGAGGGAGGTTTTGGTGATGGGACACAATAACTAACTACATTGTATATTGACAAAATAAAAATTAAAAAAATTTTTTTAAAAAAACCTCTATAATTAAACAATGTGCTGTTGGTTTATTGTGTAATAGATGGTATAATGAAATAAAAAGTCCAGAAATAGAACCACATACATATAGAATATTACAAAGGTGGCATTTCAAATCACTGTAGCAAAGATGGACTTTTAATAAAATGGTGCTGAAAAAACTGGGTAGTCATTTGGGAAAAGATAAAACTGTATCCATAACTCACATCATGCACAAGAATAATTTTCAGAATAGATCAAAGATCTAAGTATGAAAAATGAAACTACACAAATACTAGAAGTAACCATAAAGATTTTGTAACCAAGATTAGGAAAAGATTTTCAAACTATTATTCAAAATCCAACTATAATAAAAGAAAAGTTAGATAAACTTCATTAACTAAATTTTTTTAAAAACCTTTTAAATTGCAAAAACATCATAAAAAGCCACACACACAAGAAGAAGAAGAAGAAGAAGAAGAAGAAGAAGAAGAAGAAGAAGAAGAAGAAGAAGAAGAAGAAGAAGAAGAAGAAGAAGAAGAAGAAGAAGAAGAAGAAGAAGAAGAAGAAGAAGAAGAAGAAGAAGAAGAAGAAGAAGAAGAAGAAGAAGGAAGAAGAAGAAGAAGAAGAAGAAGAAGAAGAAGAAGAAGAAGAAGAAGAAGAAGAAGAAGAAGAAGAAGAAGAAGAAGAAGAAGAAGAAGAAACTTAGAAGCTAGGAGAAAATATTTGCAGCATATATCATAGATAAAACGATAACATCCTTACAATATATTTTAAAATTTTTTAAATTAGTAGCATTTCTATACTCCAGCAGTGAACTCGGAGAAAAAGAAATCAAGAAAGCTAGCCCATTTACAGTAGTCACCAAGAAAATAAAATACTTAGGAATAAAATTAACCAAGGATGTGAGAAATCTCTGTGATGAGAACTACAAACCACTGTTGAGAGAAATTGAAGAGGACACAAGAAGATGGAAAGATATCTCATGCTCTTAGATTGGAAGAATTAACATTGTGAAAATGTCCATATTACCCAAAGTGATCTTCAGATTCAATGCAATCCCCATCAAAATTCCAATAACATTTTTCTCAGAAATGGAAAGAACAATCCTAACATTCATATGGAATAACAAAAGACCATGAATAGCCAAAGCAATCCTGAGCAAAACAAAAAAGCTGGAGGCATAACACTACCTGACTTTAAACTATACTACAAATCTATAGTAACCAAAACAGCATGGTACTGACATAAAAACAGACACATGGATCAAACAAAGAGAATAGATAATCCGGAAATCAATCCATACACCTACAGCTATCTGATCTTTGACAAAGGCACCAAGTCTACACACTGGGGAAGAGACTGCCTCTTCAGCAAATGGTGCTGGGAAAATTGGATATTCTTATGTAGGAGAATGAAACTAGACCATACCTCTCACCATATACCAAAATTAACTCAAAATGGATTAAAGAATTAAATATACATCCTGAAACAATAAAACTCCTTAAAGAAAACATAGGGGAAACACTCCAGGATTGGGTGCAGACTTTTATGACTATGGCCCCAAAAGCATAGGCAACCAAAGGAAAAATAAACAAATGGGATTATATCAAACTAAAAAGCTTCAAGAGAAACAATTAACAGAGTGAAAAGACAATCAACAGAGTAAGAGAAAATATTTGCAAAATATACATCTGACAAAGGATTAATATGCAGACTATACAAGGAACTCAAAGAACGTTACAGCACACAAAAAAAAAAGGAACCCAATTAAAAAATGGGCAAAGGAGCTCAATAGACATTTCTCAAAAGAAGATATCCAAATGGCCAACAGACACATGAAAAATTGCTCAACATCACTAAGCATTCAGGAAATGCAAAACAAAACCACTCTGATGAGTGAGAATGATAAATGCTCATTCCAAAAGACTGAGAATGATAAATGCTGAAGAGGTTGTGGAGAAAAAGGAACCCTCAAACACTGCTGGTGGGACTGCAAAATGGTGTAGCCTTTACAGAAAATAGTATGGAGGTTCCTCAATTACAGATAGATCTACCATATGACCCAGCTATTCCACTGCTGGGAATATATCCAGAGGAATGGAAATCATCATGCTGAAGGGATACCTGAACTCCAGAGTTCATCGCAGCTCTATTTACAATAGCCAGGAGTTGGAACCAACCCAAATGTCCATCATCAGATGAGTGGATGAGGAAACTGTGGTATATCTACACAATGGAATACTACACTGCTCTAAAAAAGAATGAAATACTACCATTTGCAGCAGCATGGATGGACTTAGAGAAAATTATTTTAAGTGAATTGGCATGGCAAGACACCATCGCCAATTTCATTCAAGATGTGCCCTTTGTGTAGACCATGGATTTGAAATGATGAATAACCAAAATGAGCCCAGCCTTAAACTGCTCTGATAATCCTCGCAACAGCTACCGCTCCTAAGACCCTTTCTTTTCTCATCTTCAGAATTATTTGTCATTATGAGCAAAAGAGAAATGTGAGTGAGACCACCAATTTCTGAAAAATATCATGTCAGGACTCCCGTGGAAAAACACAAACCTCTGCTGAGTGGTTTACTGTAAAGCCAACTGATTTTATGTAGGTGTGTCAAGGGGAATTATGTATCATTAAAATACCCTTCAAAATAACCACAGTAGATACCAACAGCAATTCCTGATGAAACTTTTCCCATGGCTTTTCCTCATTATTTAGATGTGGCCATCAGCAAAACCTCCCTATGATGCCAGTACATTGAAAACTTTTAAATGTTTTTTTTTTCTTCCTGTATGTCCTAAGTGTATCTGTTCTTTAACACATTTCTTGAGTCCCTACCATGGCTCAGGCTCTGTGTTAGGCTAAGACAAGCCCTCCCTGGCATGGAATTCTTCAATCAGAACCTAACACAGTGATTTCAGCATTGGTAGAAGGTAGCAAAGGCAAGGTGACATAGGAAGTCAGCCAAAAATGTTCAGAATACTCAGACCATGGGGAATGCTTCATCGAGAAGGCAGCGTTTTTTACAGGACCTTGAGATAATAACTGAATTTCTTACAGACTTGACCTTCATTATAGTTGCTAGGCTCTAAATGCAGACAGAATCTCTACATGTGTGACCCCAGAGCAAAGCCTGCTCATTATAACCTGCGCTTCAGTCCACTTGCCTGGATGCCTCTAGGTACACAAAATTTCAAAAAGAACTTGGGCTTAATATTCCTTCCCCCAGAGAGAAAACAAATGTCTCTGGAAATTGCAGCGTGATCTTCAGGAGGTAAAAAGAAAATTATTCTTTCTGACACTGATTTTTTAAAAAACTAAATTAATAAAGTTGACTTCATCCAAGTTCTTTGCTAAGTAAAATCTATTATAACAGGAATTTTTAAAATTATAATACCATAAACTCAAGCAAAAGAATTACAGATGATTTAAAGAAAATGGAGTTTCAAAATTGTGTAAAATTGTTTTATAAATATTTTCAAGGCATATTATATGAGTACATCTCTAGACAGAACATCCTCAGAAAAAAGCAGCACAGGATGATAAGATGAATTACTCTGAAATGAAAGTAAACTAGACAGGTTGACATTTCACCCCAAACCAACCAGAGTAATAATAGTTTATCCAGTTCTTCATTAAAATGTGCCTGAGCGCAGTTGCGCGCGTGCGCGCGCACACACACACACACACACACACACACACACACAATTACTCTTATGATGAGTAACACTGGAAATTTTTTTTCTAAACTTTTTTGTCCCACTTGACTTTTTTCACTTTTATTTGGTTTTGAATAACCTTACGCTTTAACAATGTGATATCCCTCACCCTGGTTTACAATGCATTGTCTATCAGTGTTTTGTTTTTTATTGTCTCCTATTTTTGCCCAAGGCAAATAAAATGTCAAAGTTTTTCTTATAGAACTTACCATTTACGTAAGTGATAGCTAACAGAGACTGAGTTGGCATAAGACCACAGGGAGCTTCCATTTTCTATTACTATTTTCCAAGAGCCTCAATTTTATACACCTTCCCCCATATGTATACACATTCTACAGCACCCAGTGCGACCCAGCTATTACTTGTGATTTTTCACCTCAGTAGTTCCACTACTCATCAAATTGACTTTAGAGTCCCTAAAAAGAACATTTTTTAAATCTTGAAACTGTCTCAGGGTAAGGAAGACCAAATATCTAGAGCTGAGG
This sequence comes from Galeopterus variegatus, assembly GCF_000696425.1. Classification (NCBI taxonomy): domain Eukaryota; kingdom Metazoa; phylum Chordata; class Mammalia; order Dermoptera; family Cynocephalidae; genus Galeopterus; species Galeopterus variegatus. The sequence continues at coordinate 69,623 of NW_007735335.1, read as the reverse complement.
TACCTAAAGCTGTAGCAGAAATCATCCCTTAGAATTGTATCTAGTGACACTGTGTCACTTGCATACAAAGACAATGTCCATGGTGTATTTTTTCTGCTTCTGGAAATGAATTCAGTGATGGAAATGAGTCAGCAGAAAGATTTAGTCAACATGTGATATTAATGATATATAAACAGCAGTTTCAGGTACAATTTGCTTTAAATAACTAATAAGTATGTCCACCTGGTACAAAACAACCAGGACCAGGAGCAGCAAGAATGTTTCTAGCTAAGTCATTTCAAGTATCATTGGAGTGAGCAGGACTAAAGCCATGTTGGGACCTACAGCCACATGGGCTTTAAAAGATTTTTAAGACAGTTTTTTTCTTGGTGTGCGTTTCTCTGAGTTCCCTCTTTTCACGTGGTTATTTGATGTTTTAGACCTTGATTATGGGGACAGATGACATTATCTACATGAATGTAAAGTGGTTTTTCCAGCCAGCCTGAAGCTGGAGACTTGCACATACTACCCAGACCCTGAGATAAGGATGGGAGCAGAAACCAGATGGAGTCTTGGCGAGACCTTGCACCTGAGACCTTGCACGAAGCCCTGGCTGCTCGTGTGCCCTCCCTCCTGCTTTCACCTCCTACATTCCATTCCCTCAACCCCTCATTTAAAAACCCCTTGGAAAATCTGAGTCTTTGAGATGGGGTAGCCTGCCATCTCCTTCAGCTGAATACATCTGCTATTCTAATACCAACCATTTGACTTCTGAGGTTTTTTTGGTTTTTGTTTTTCTTCTCGAGGGGGTGGGCAGCCAGGCCTGAGTTTGGTAACAGTATAACCAAATACAAATCAGCTGGTGTATTCATGCTATGCAGGAAAGATGCAGAGAAGAGAAGCCCAGGGGTAGCCACAGCCAGGGAGACAGAAGAGAGCCCCTGAGGTGTGGTCTGCCGTCCACTCCCCTCTCCCAGGCTCTCTCACATTTTCAGCCACAACTAAAATCACTCCATTGGCTATAAATTATGGATGAATATAAAATGAGCTGACAAATTTACTCTACTTTTTGCAGGACGTGGCACCACAATAAAAGATAAGCATGAGTGTGTGAACTTCTCTAAAATGTTTTAGATCAATCTACCTGGAAATAAACCTTTAACATGCTACCCAAATCCCATGTCAGTCAGCTAAAGTGCAGCACGTGTGTGTGCATGTGTGTATGTGTGTGTACATATGTGTGCATGTATATAGACAGGCAGTGACAACTCCACGGATAGGGAAAAGGTGGGTCTTCTCAAAGGACAAAAAGTTTAATTGCTTAAATTTTAAGTTAACATCAAGGAGATGAACATAATAGCTTTGGCTGTCATGAGGATTATTAAGGAAGTGTGAAACGTAATCATGGCAGAAAGTAAGCATTCTATGATTTGCTTTGATTTTCACATCTTCATTTCCTCATAAATCAATGGCCATTATGAAGACAGATTCCATATTTAATTTAAGTAAATAATGTTTCTCATTGATTCAATTCCCAGTGTGATGTTTTGGGGACTGATTGTCTAAGTCTGCTTAATTCTCTAAAGACTGACTTCACTCTGTTTTTTTTTTTTTTTTTGTCTTTTTCCGTGTCCAGCAACGGATCGCAACCCTCAGTGTTGCCCCCGTACCGGGGACCGGCAACGGGATCGCAACCCTCGGTGTTGCTTCCCGCGCTTCGCTCAGCCAGTGAGCGGGAACCGGTCCGTATGTGGGATCCGAACCCTCGGGCGGGAGCGCCGCCGCGCTTCCCAAGCGGCGCACTATCCAGTGCGCCACCGGGCCGGCCCCACTCTGTTTTAATTACAAGCTAAAATGGGGCCCCAAACTACCCTCTTGACTCTACATATTGATCAAATTAAATGAATAATAGTCACACCTCTTTCTTCTGCCCTTTTAGGTAGTGACACTACAAAGATCATACAGTTTGCATGTTGGGAAAGCCAAAATAACATGCTATTCAACTGCAAATGCCAGAGGAACTCCAGCGGTTTCCTTCATTCCTAGGCTCCAGCTTTGGGGAAAGAGCTTCCAGTCCACATTTACACTAAGTGTGTGATCAAAGAATAAGAAACACGTGGTTTGTAATATTTTCAAGAATGGTAAAATATACTCTGCATGCTGTGTTTGGACATTTGCTCAAACCATGATTCATCATCATGAAGAATGTAACATGTTTTGAGTAAAATAAATAGAAGTCGGTCATTCACATAATAACCAACAGAGCAGTAATGTTCTCAATGTCCTCGCAGCAAACCTTCATCTCCTCATGGCATCTGTGCCACATTGACTCGAACCATCCAGATCAGCATTGGCACAGGCTTGTCCTGATTATCACAGTGAATGGGATATCAAAAATACATGCAATCCCAGTAACTGATTAGTTAACTCCTAGGCAGTTCCTACCTGCCAGGCATTGCGATAAAGGCCAAGGATATCACATATGAATAAGCCACTCTCTCTACTCCTGAATCAGTGCTCAGGGTAGCGAGAAAAATCAAAGACTTAAATTTAGAAGATGTCTTTAAATAGGGTGTGAATAAAAGACTATTGATCCACAAAAAGAGGGCAATGGCATCTCCAAGGTAGTCGAGGAAGGCTTCGCAGACAAGTGTTATTTGAGTTGCTCCTAACAGTTTGCTGGGCAAGAAAGAGTTTGCAGAGCAACATGTTCACGACACAACGCTGTGAACGTGGGTGTGCTCGGGGAAAGGTAAGTTGCTTGGTACGGCTGTCATCTTCATTGATCATTTGCCAACAGACATCCTGAAGCTGAGCCAGGATCCCTTGTGGATTACTCAAGAGCTCTTCCGGTTAGTCTGATTTGCTTAACACTTGGGTATAACTTCATACTGGTTGGCTGCTGAGCTGTTCTCAGAGACAGGGCAATACTAATGCTTTACAGTTGAGCAGTTCTTTTACTTTTAAAAACTGCTTTTAAATCCTTGTTTTCTTTCTAGCATATACCCAGTGACTGATTTTGAGCTCCTGAGGCCTAATCTATTGAAACAGATAAGATGAAGAAAAGACAAATTATCTATATCTCTCAAGCAAAATAATCCTTCTTTATTCCGTTTCCTGGAAAGTGTAAGCAAAAGATTATTTGTTTATTTAAATTACTCTCTTACTTTATAAAAAAAAAAATCATCCCTATATTCTGTGTAACTCTCCTCAATAGATCACATCTATTTCTGATCTTCCCCAACCTGGACCCCTGCTCTCCAACTACTCATATGTTCTCCTGAATTCACATGTTCCCGATGGATGGACCCAACTTTTTAAATAAAACTTTGCCCATTTTATCATAGATGAGGAATAGACATTTTATCCAAGTCTCTGTGAGGTGTGGGTGTTTTAAATGCCTGAAGCACTTCTATTATGCCTATTATACAACAAAGGCAAAGCTCTGACCCTTGAAAGCAACCAGACCACAGTGGGTAGAAATAAGACAGCAACATCTGGTTATTTGCCACACCTTGACAAATTGTTTTTCTCACTACTACAGCGTGGTGCCCTGGAAGAGAGTGTGTCTTCCTTCATCAAGTGATCTGTTTGTATGAGCAGTGCCTCCATTAGTGACTCATTAGGTTTCTATTGAATCTCCCAGTTATGCAGAAGTGACACAATTAAAAAGCCATCCTCCTGCTATTTTCTAAGATGGGGAATGCATTTTTCAATAGTATTACCGTTTCTTATCTAACACACTGTTATCATGCGCCAGCTAATTGCAACAGAATCTACATACACATCTACAGTTCATAGTATAATATGAAATATTTTAAAGTCGCATGTATTTTGTACGTTTCCATGTACAGGTAAAACATCTAACACGGGTTAACGTGCAAAGTCTATAGGGGATTATGAGTCTGTCTCTATCCCTTCTTCTCCTTCTCCGTCCTGCCCCCACATGCTGCCCACCCAGTGTCCTGCTGGTTGACAGTACACAGTATGTCCCCTCCCTAGGGGAATGTAGCTACAGGAACACGAGTTTTGAATTTTATTAGGAAGTCAGTGTATCCTCTCATCTATCACTTAGACACCTTAGCTCTTTTTAGATACCTCTAAATTCATTCCCTCAGTTTTGTTCTTTGGCTTTCAGGCTTGTTTTGCTTTTCATACATTTATCTTTTGCTACTATGTTCAAGCACTGCACACTCCTGGAATCTCCTTTAATCCTTGTGAGCGTCTGGCCCTGTGTTTCTCAGTGGTATATTTTCCCTGGAAATGAGATCCCAGTTCTTTATTGTGATGCAAGAGAATAAGCAAGGATTAGACCCTGAAAGGTATTTGGTAAGAATGATGACAGGCTGCTAAAATCACAACTTGAAACAAATTGAAAACCAAATTCATTTTATTTGTTTTATGACACTACTTATTTTATAAAGCAAAAATGCAGAAGGCATTTCCAATCACCTTCTTGGTAACCAGGTCTGAGAGAATATTCTTTGCTCATTAGCAGGAAAGAAGAGCAATTTAAGGACACAGAACAAAAGCATATTCACAGCTCTTGCTTCATGTGCACACACACAGCTATACAAAAATAATGATTTATTTTCAGTGCCTTATTTGGAAACATTTAATAAATGCTCCGTACCTCACAGCCAACTTCTTTTTTTTTTTTTTTTTTTTTTGTGACCGGTAAGGGGATCGCAACCCTTGGCTTGGTGCCACCCGCATCGTGCTCAGTCAGTGAGCGCACCAGCCATCCCTATATAGGATCCGAACCCACGACGGGAGCACAGCTGCACTCCCAGTGCCACACTCTCCAGAGTGCGCCACGGGGCCGGCCCCACAGCCAACTTCTTAGCCCATTAGAACATAGGTTTTGAATGAGGACACAGTCTGAGGAAAGACCAGCACCCCAAGCTACCTCCTTTAACAATAGCATATTGAACAGTTCAAGGTGCTTCAGAGACGACATTGCAGGTGACTATGGATGAGGGCTGGGGCAAAGACCACACACGGGCAGCTCACCACAGGAGAGGAGCAGGGCTCACTGCAGGAGAGGAGCGGGATAAGGGCCAATGTGCAGCACAGAACATGGTGGGGAGGGGGCCTGTGGGATATGAGCTCAGTTGGCCCAGCTGCAGGATGAGGTGGCCGGTAAACTCTGTCTCCTGGGTGTTTTTAAAGCAAATCAGAGGAACAGAGAGCCATCTCTGATTTGAACAAAATCATAAGTAGATCGCTGTCTTTGTCATTTTGTGCTGCTATAACAAATTACCACAGACCTGGTGGCTTAAACAGCAAACATTTATTTCTCACAGTTGTAGAAGCTGTAAGTTTAAGATCAAAGCACCAGCACGGTCAGGCTCTGGTGAGGGCCCTCTCCGGACTCAGATACTGACTTCCCATGGTGTCCTCACATGGCAGAAAGAGGGCACAGAGCTCTCTGGGGTCTCTTTCACAAGGGCACTAATTCCATCATGAGGGCTCCACCCTCATGACCTAATCACCTTCCAAAGTTCCTACCTCCTAACGCCATCACCTTGGAGGTGAGGGTTTCCATATAGGAATCTGGGGGCACACAAACAGTTCATCTTAGTCCATTCATTGCAGTAACAGAGTGTTTTGGAAAATAGGGAGCAGGGAACAAAAGAAACGTCTTCAAATCATCACTGCTTGCATTTCTGTAGTTCCTCTCTTCTCGAGATAGAAGGAACACTCCATCCTGCTCCTGAAAAGATTACTCGATGCTGTTTCCAGTATTCACCGGCATTATTGATTCACGTTATTCATTATTTATTCACAAGTTTATTAATCCCGTGCATTCATCTACTCTGTGCCACCCCCTCGCAGAAGATCAAAATGTAGAGGGGACATAGGCTAACGAGCGCAGACGGTGCATTGACAGGCGGCACCGAGAAACCCACGGGGAGAGTGCACTCGCCGTGCTGGGTGCACTGCGGGCACAGCGACCTCGAGAGATGTCTGCACGTAGGCTCGTCTCAAAGGAGCAGAACTTCGTTGAGCGGAAATTCAGGAGAATTCCAGGGAGACGCTGCAGTGCGGCAGCTGGGGAAGGCGTGGACGGCGGCAGGATCCCGCTCCTGCGGGCAGACGCGGCTGCGAGACGCGGGCAGGGCGCGGGGACAGCGCCTTCTGCAGCTCCGGACTCCGTCCCCGGCCGCCGAGGGTCGTCACGGCGCCTAGCGGCAGCACGCCTGTCACACGGCTTGAGCTGCACGGCTCAGCAGCCAGCCGCTCTTTCTGGACGTCCAATGCTCTCCGGATTCAGGTATTTCTTCTAGATGTCCCTTCTGAATAAGTTGTTTGGCTTGGTTTTTGTTTCTAGGCTATCTCGTTTTTTAGGTTATTAGGTATTTAGGTTTTTTAGTTATTAGGTTTTTGTTTTTAGGCCCGCTCAAACACAAGGGCAGTGTATTAGGGGTGGATGAGAAGGTCAAGCCGGACCACAGAGGGATGAGGTCCGGGATGACACCGGCCTTGACAGACCCTGTCTGCTGTCACCTCTCACTTTCCCTTTTATTTTCTCCTCTCTATTCTCCCTTCCAACCTAACTGTTCTGGTCCCCTCAAATCAATCCTCTGCAAAGTCGAAAATGTTTTCCAAAAGAAAAATCTGAACATCAGTTTCCCTTGCTTCGAACCCTTCAGCAGCTTCTCAATTGCCTGCAGGAATGAGTCCAAGCGATATTTTGCTATCAAAACCCTGCTAAGGCATCGCCTGCCCCACATGTATTGTCACCTCCCCACCCTAACTCCTCATGAATGCGGTTAGTCACCCAGTCTTACACACCACTTCTGCACACTGCACACCATTTTCATTGAACACGTAGGGACTTGTTTATGGGTCCATCTGCCCCATGATTCCAAATGCTGTTTAAAGGCAAGAACTGGAGAATAACCACCTTTCAGGTCTTAATGACCAGCTCAGTGAATGGCACAGGTAGCTTCTGAGTGACATTTGCTTATCTAAACCATCCTAAAGATTTTGGGCTGCTAGAAGCAATGGGGAGAGGCATGATCACATTTATGTCTGAGAGATAATAATTTGAGCCACTAAGAATATGTATTAAAGTAAGAAGAAAGGGGACACGGACAGGTCAGTGAGAAAGCTCTCAAAATAATCCCCACTGCGAGCTGATGAAGACTGGAGTAAGATGAGTGCAGACAACATGTCTTAAGTGCTCTGTGCAGGTTACTCTGCACTTTCCAAACATTATCTCAATCCATCCCCTAATGGTGCTATTTTTATTCCTATTTTAGATATGAAACCATACTTTTGAGCAGTAAGACAACCTGCCTAAAGTCACATAGCTAATGTGGAGTGGGAAGCATTTTGGAAAAGAGGTAAAGAATTTAAGAGCTACCAATAAGTTTTGAAACTCAATTAATAAATAAATCCTGGGGATAAAAAAGAGAAAAAAGTCATAGTGTCTAATTTGTATGGTTGGATGGTAAGATTTTTTTAAAAGCTAAGTAATATAGAAAAGAGGAGCCATTGGTGGGGGAGAATCTGCATATTAAGGTAGTATCTATGAAGAATGACTGACATGGAATTCAGACATTTAATCAAATAATTCAGACACAAATATTTTGAAATACACAGGTTAGTGTTGCAAAGATAACTTATGAAAATGAAATGTTTGTGAAAGGTTTTGAAGTTTTTGCTTTGCCCTATGTCTAAAGTACGGAAGACCTGACAGGTTTTTTTGCTGTAATACATGCCCTGTCTTTTCTATTACAATAAACACAATTCAGCCAAGTAAATTTGTCCTATGACCATATTAAGACCAGCTTGTAAAGTCCTGGCTGAAACTTCAGAAAGGCAGAAACCTTATCTGTTTTAGTCATCTCTTTCCTAAATGCCTTGCACAATATCTGGGACATCACAGGTATATAATCAATATTTAATGAATCAAGTCACCATACTCACTGTTAAATAACGGCATTATTCTTGTTTCTTTTAGAAAAACAGATATAATTTCTCTGCTTTCAACAATCTTACAAGCACATTATGCATGTACATACATACATCACAGAGCATGTGGGCTAACCGACAGTTGCGAAACACAACAGGGAGGACTACGGGGGTGGGTGAGGACAGGCTGCTGCTGCTGCTGCTGCTAGGGAAATATTTCATTTACCTGCAAGTGACAGACTACTCAACTCAGGGAAACACTTGTATAATAAGAGCACTCGTTGGCTCACAGAATAACAGCAGAGTCAGAAGTTCAAAGACATCATCAGACTTGGCCTGTCTCTGCCACTCTGCTCTCCGTCCACAGCATCTGCTTCCACTGAGGCAGGCTCCCCAGACACGCTCAGGAAGCTGCCCCGAGCAATGGCACTTGTGTGCTTCAACTTTCAACATTCACATCTGGCCAGAGAGAGCCCTGTCCTGGCTGCCTGTCAGAGAAAGGAAGCTGTTTCTCAGGAGCTTCAATGGAGGCTGCTTCATACCCCTGACCAGAATGCATCACATCCACATTCTAGAATCAATCCTGTTGAAGAGATGGGATCGGATTCTTCTAGACCAGTGGGCTCACCCCTGCAGTTTAAACTGGAGTCTGTGTTCCCTGTGTGGGGAAGGGAAAATTGCAGAAAATCATTCCCTCTCTTAGGAAAGAAGAAAGAGGAAATGAGGGATAGTTACAGAATGATACAAAACTTGAGCTTAACAACCCAGAGAAACAGAAAGCCATTCCTAGCTAAGACCCAGCTTCATTTGTATAGATTAAAAATAATTAAAGAGACAATCCAAATTTGATCCAAACAACAGAAGGAACTTTCTCTTCATATCTTTATAAAGGATAAAGGATAAAGGATAAATGTAGAGGGTGGCAATATAATATAATAAATATAAATATAATAAATGAGGACACTTTTGACCATAGAAAGAGATGCAAAAATCATTAAAATCATGCATGTATATGTACTGTATATATGTGTATGTATATATAGATGTATACCAACAAATAGGTTTTAGTTTAGTTTATTCAAACCAATTTTCAAAAAAATTCTAGAAAATATAACATCATAAGCAATGAAGGAAATTTTTAAATGGTTTGTATTGATTAGCTAAACCTCAAAAAAGTAATATAAGTAGAATAGTTATTCTTATAACATGTTCAGGTGCTTTAACCAGTTTCTTAGCAGTATGTGTCTCTATGTCATTGGCATTTCTTTCAGTATGGTTTTAATATTTTTAACTTTTTAGAAAATTACCTGTCTTTGTTGATACCACAGTCTCTCCTCTGTATGCAGACCATAATATTTTTAAATGAGAAAATTCTCTTTATAAAAGAGTAGAGATTGTTAAAATAAATTAAAATGGAGACCAGGCCTGAAGAATCTCTGATCAGACAAAGTAAATTAAGCCTCATAAGTGATATCAACCTTGTTTGATTTGCAAACGTAAGTAAAACTTAAGCTATTTTTTGTAAATGGTTATGTAAATTGGTACAGCCACTGTGGAAAACAGTATGGAGGTTACTATCCCACTACTGGGTATATACCCAAAAGAAATGAAATCACTGTATCAAAAAGACACCTGCACTCCCACGTTCATCGCAGCACAGTTCACAATAGATAAGAAATGGAACCAACCTAAATGTCCATCAGTGGATGAATGGATAAAAAACACAATGGAATACTACTCAGCTAAAAAAAAAAAAAAGGTATCCTATCATTTGCAGCAACATGGATGGAACTGGAAACCATCATGTTAAGTGAAGTAAGTCAGGCACAGAAGGACAAATACCACATGATCTCACTCATATGTGGAATCGAAAAAAGAAAGTATTCCTCATAGAAATAGGGAGTAGAATAATGGTTACCAGAGGTTGAGGATTGGGGGAGGAGAAGTGGTGGACTAATGGGTACAAAACTGTGCTGTCTACCCTGAGTGTGAACGGTTGTACAGCATACGCATGTACTGAAACAACACACTGTACCCCACAGATATGTGGTCAAATACAAGTTAATGTTAAAATGTTCTGAACTTTAAAAGAAAAGAGAAGAAAAACAGAACTTCAGCTCAAGCAGAGCCAGCCAACAAACTTACATAGCTAGGAACTCCCCACTGAGATAGACCAAATAAGACAGTTGTACAACTGCAACCAATCAAATATTTTCTGTTTTACTTCCATACTCATCCTATAAAAGCTTCCCTTTTGCATTCCCTTGGTGGAGCTCCTGGAGCACTTCAGATATGGAGCTGCCCCATTCATGAGTCACTGTTTGCACAAATAAACCCTTTAACATTTTATTGTGCTTCAGTTTACTTTTTAACAAGATACATGGTAGGCTCAGAGCAAATTCTGCTAAAAAATGTTCTTAATTTCATTTCTTTCTTGTTGAAATGTAAATATTTCTGCCCAATTATTTTCACAGGTACTGTCTTTCTGATTCCATTCAGAGTATCTTACTTTGGCAAAAATTTTTGTAAAACAAAACATTTCAAATAGTTTTTTCTATTTACAATTCTTTTGAGTATTCTGACAGCTTTAGGTACTCCGAAATTGTAGGCCTCTTCAATGTCCCTTCATCCTGGTAGAGTGTGTAAGTTTATCCAATTAGAACTAGGAGGAGCTCAATCAAATTCCTTTCTTGTCTCAAGATATTAGGCACAAATTATAGAACTTCAAATTAATTTTGAACACATTTGAACTCTTATTTAATTCTTCACTTGCTTATTTACAGAAAATTTTAAATCTGTTCCTGTTTGCAAGTTTTGTTTTTAATAATTGCAATTTGCTAAAAGCCTCAAAAGCTAAGTTTTTGGTATTCCATGAGTTGAATATGTTGATTAAAAATTTGTATCTAAAAGATAAGTGTAGGTGTGTATTATTCCATTTCTGTGTTGCCATAACAGAATACCTGAGACTGGATAATTTATAAAGAACAGAGGTTTATTTGGCTTATGATTCCAGGACAGCTGCATATGGTGTGGGCCTCAGGCTGTTTCTACTCATGGAGGAAAGTGGCAGGCAGCTGGCAGGTACAAGAAGATTACATGGTGAGAGGAAGCAAGACAGAGAGATTGAGAGAGAGAGAGAGAGAGGAGGTGCCAGGGTCTTTTAAACAACCAGCTCTTTCAGGAACTAACAGAGCAAGAACTCACTCATGACCTCCCTCCTCCAAGGAGAACATTAATCCATTCATGAGGGATCCACCCCCATGACTCAGCTGGGGATCAGATTTCCACATGAGGTCTGGGTGGACAATACATCCTAACTCCATCAAGGTGAGAGTGTGGAGAAAAGGGAACCCTTGCACACTATTGGTGGTAATGCAAATTAATACAGCCACTATGGAAAACAATATGAAAGTTTCTCAGAAAACTAAAATTAGAATTACCATATGATCTAGCAATCCCACTTCTGAGTATATATCTAAAGGAATTGAAATCAGTATGCTGAAGAGATACTGGCATTTCCACATTCGTTGCAGCACTATTCACAGTAGCTAAGATATAAAAACAACCTAGAGGGCTGTCCCATGGCTCACCTGGGAGAGTGTGATGCTGACAACACCACGTCAAGGGTTAAGATCCACTTACTGGCCATCTTTCAGAGAAAAAAAAGAAAAAGAAAGCCACCTAGATGTCCGTTATCAGATGAATGGGTAAAGAAAATGTGGTATATATGCCATGGAATACTATTCAGTCCTTAAAAAGAAGGCTGCAACATCTGTGACAGCATGGATGAACCTGGAGGACATTATGCTGAGTAAAATAAGCAAGGCACATAAAGACAAACACCACATGATCCCACTTAAATGTGGAATCTAAAAAGTCAGACTCACAGAAGCAGAGAGTACAGCAGTGGTTACCTGAGCCTGGGGGAGGGGTGGGAGAAGGAAGGGGAGCTGGTTATCAAAGGGTGCAAAGTTCCCATTAGAAGAAATATGCTTTAGTGATCTATTGCATAGAATGGTGACTATAATAAATAATAATGCACTGTATATATCAAAATTGCTAAAAGAGTAGATTTTAAATATTTTCATAGCAAAAAAATAATAATTATGTGAGGTGATGAATTTGTTAATCACCTCTATTTAACTATTTAATCATTACACAATGTAAACATATATTGAAACATCATGGGGAATAATTGCAATCCCTGATCCCCATCACGAATGGGGTTCAATGGGTTACCCATGCCTGCCAGCATAGGTTATGACCCACACTTACTGGGAATTATCCCATGTATTTTCTCAGACCACAATGGATTAAAATTAGAAATCAGTAACAAGTGAAATTCTGGAAACTATACAAAAACATTGAAATTAAACAGCATTCTACTTAATGACATATGGCTCCAAGAAGAAATCAAGCAGGAAATCAAAAAATTTATTGAAACTAATGAAAATAATGATACATCGTACCAAAACCTGTGGGATACTGCAAAAGCAGTACTAAGGGGGAAATTTATAGCATTAAATGCTTACTTCAGAAGAATAGAAAGATGGCAAGTGAACAACCTAACACTTCACCTTAAAGAACTAGAAAGACAAGAACTATCCAAACCTAAAGTTAGCAGATGGAAAGAAATCATTAAGATCAGAGCAAAATTTAACGAAATTGAAACCCAAAAAACAATACAAAAGATCAATGAATCAAAAAGTTAGTTTTTTGAAAAGATAAATAAAATTGACAAACCATTAGCATGGCTAACAAAAAAAAGAAGAGAGAAGATTCAAATAACAAAAATTAGAAATGAAAAAGGTGATATTACAACTGATCCATCTGAAATACAAGGAATCATTCGAGACTACTATAAACAACTAATACGCCAACAAGTTTGAAAATCTGGAGGAAATGGACAAATTTCTCGGCACACACAAGCTCCCAAAACCGAGCCATGAAGACGTGAAAACTCTGAACAGACCAATAACAATAAAGGAGATTGAAGCTGTTATCAGAAGGCTCCCAACAAAGAAAAGCCCTGGACCAGATGGATTCACAGCAGAATTTTACCAAACATTCAAAGAGGAATTGACACCAATACTTTACAAACTATTCCAAAAGATTGAAACAGACGCAAAACTCCCAAACTCATTCTATGAAGCAAACATCATCCTGATACCAAAACCAGGTAAAGATATAACCAAGAAAGAAAACTACAGGCTGATATCCTTGATGAATATAGATGCAAAACTCCTCAATAAAATATTAGCAAACAGAGTACAACAACACATATGTAAAATTATTCACCATGATCAAGTGGGATTCATCCCAGGGAAGCAAGGTTGGTTCAACATACGCAAATCAATAAATGTGATCCACCATATTAATAAAATCAAACACAAGGACCATATGATCATCTCTATTGATGCTGAAAAAGCATTTGATAAAATTCAACAATCATTCATGATGAAGACCCTCTATAAATTGGGTATAGACGGAAAGTATCTCAACATAATCAAAGCCATCTATAATAAACCCACCGCGAACATCGTCCTAACTGGAGAAAAGCTGAAAGCTTTTCCTTTAAGAATAGGAACTAGACAAGGATGCCCACTCTCACCACTCCTATTCAACATCGTGTTGGAAGTACTAGCCAGAGCAATCAGAGAAGAGAAGGAAATAACGGGCATCCAGATTGGAAAAGATGAAGTCAAACTGTCTCTGTTTGCAGATGACATGATCCTATATATTGAACAGCCAAAACCCTCTACAAAAAACTCTTGGAGTTGATAAATGATTTCAGCACAGTAGCATAGCATTTCTATTGCACACAAAAGTCAGTAGCATTTCTATTCTCCAATAGTGAACATGCAGAAAGAGAAATCAAGAAAGCCTGCCCATTTACAATAGCCACCAAAATACCAAGGATGTGAAAAATCTCTATAATGAGAACTACAAACCATTGCTGAGAGAAATTAGAGAGGATACAAGAAGATGGAAAGATATCCCATGCTCTTGGATTGGAAGAATCAACATAGTGAAAATGTCCATACTACCCAAAGTGATATACAAATTCAATGCAATCCCCATCAAAATTCCAATGACATTTTTCTCAGAAATGGAAAGAACTATCCAGACATTTATATGGAATAACAAAAGACCACTCATAGCCAAAGCAACAGTGAGCAAAAAAAATAAAGCTGGAGGCATAACACTACCTGACTTTAAACTATACTACAAAGCTATAATAACCAAAACAGTATAGTACTGACATAAAAACAGACACACTGATCGATGGAATAGAATAGAGAATCCAGAAATCAACCCACACACCTACAGCCATCTGATCTTTGACAAAGGCACCAAGCCTATACACTGGGGAAGAGACTGCCTCTTCAGCAAATGGTGCTGGGGAAACTGGATATCAATATGCACGAAAATGAAACTACACCCATACCTTTCACCATACACTAAAGTCAACTCAAAATGGATTAAAGAATTACATATACACGCTGAAACAATAAAACTTCTTAGAGAAAACATAGGAGAAACACTTCAGGAAGTAGGACTGGACACAGACTTCATGAATATGGCCCCAAAAGCACGGGCAACCAAAGCAAAAATAAACAAATGGGGTTATATCAAACTAAAGAGCTTCTGCACAGTGAAAAAAACCAATTAACAGAGTTAAAAGACGACCAACAGAGTGGGAGAAAATATTTGCAAAATATACAACTGACAAAGGATTAATATCCAGAATATACAAGGAACTCAAACAACTTTACAAGAAAAAAACAAGCAACCCAATAAAAAAATGGGCAAACGAGCTAAGTAGGCAATTCTCTAAGGAAGATATACAAATGGCCAACAGACATATGAAAAAATGCTCAAGCAAGAAAGTGGGCATGCAGGCTTTCCCTCATTACCCCTGTTTTCACTCTGCCTCTGCCTTCTACTGCATCTGGTGTCCTGGGGTCTGAAGCCTTCCTCCAGATTAAGACTCTTGGTCTTGAGACCCAACTCTAAAGGAGAGTGTAGGGGACTTCAGGCTCTAAGTACTGCTTTGAGCCCATCTTCCTGTTTGCAGCACTATGACATGCCCCTGCCTTCTGAGTCACCTGCTTACTTCAAGTCCTGAGAGAATTGCTCTAAATATCTCTGTTCTGTTTTTCTTGGTTCTTTCTCCACATACTGAAATTTAGCCCTTTTGAATAGATCATATGACTTAGTGACAGTTTTAAAAAAAAATTTAACATTTACATGTATATTTTTGTGGGGTACAGTTGTGTCGTTTCAATACATGCATATACTGCACAATGATTCACTTAGGGTAGACAGCATAGTTTTGTACCTGTTAGTTCACCACTTCTCCCACCACCCTTTTCCCTCCTGGCCTCTGGTAACTGTTGTTCTACTTTCTACTTCCATGAGAACCACTTTTTTTTTTTTAGATTCCACATATGAGTGTATGACTTAGTGACAGTTTGATGCTTCTAAGTATCATTATCTTGCAATATCTTTTTGTGTGTGTGTGTGTGCTCAGCCCTTTTCCTTGATAGAAATTGATTTGAAATCCTTGCAACAAAATCAAGGGGTTGAGAGCAGTATTCTCTGGAAATGAATGGAAACTTCTGTAGCCAGAAATATATATGGAATAATTATTGCTAGGAAATGGGGAGGGACCTAGAAAGACATTAATTCGGATAAAGGTGGGAATAGCAGGAAAAGTAAACTTTCATTTAAATTTAGAAACTGTAAAGAGTGCTGCGAAATGAATGAAATACTGCAATTTGCAACCACATGGATGGACCTTGAGAGAATTATATTAGTGAAACAAGTCAGGCACAGAAAGAGAAATACCACATGTTCTCACTTATTGGTGGGAGATAAAAATAAATCAATAAATTCACACACACACAAAAGAAAGTAAAACTGGGGGGGAGAAGAGGACATAACAATTACAATTCCTTGAACTTGACATGACAAGCATACAGAAAGGACATTGTTGGGTGCGAGGGGGAGAGGGAGGAGGGAGGGAGGTTTCGGTAATGGGCCACAATAATCAACCACATTGTATATCAACAAAATAAAATTTAAATAAATAAATGAATTAATTAATTTAAAAAAACAAAACATCACATTTTACCCCATATATACATACAATTATTATTTGTCAATTAAAAGTACAATTTTTAAAATTTCAACCATTTTGAAAAATATCATAACTATAATTTAGAATAGTCATTCACAAAAAATTCACTTTCATTATAAGACCCATTGTAGGACACACATTTGTAAACTTACAAAGTAGTCTTTCAGTGGCTCAGATTTCCCTAAACTATGACTGATCAAGGGCTGTCAAACTGTAGCACTGCTGTGTTCAACATAGCACTGTCATCAAAATTTTGTAGTTAGATCATGCAAAATGTTTATAAATGTAAACAACTATAACATCCTTTATAACAGGTAGAATATCTCAACTCATATGAGCACAAGTATATATCATGTGTTCACCACTACCAACTCGTATATTTTCTGCTCCACAGGTTTCTTAATCTAGTAAAAATATTGTGTTTCCCATGTTGTGCTTCACCAAAATTTGTGTTCATATTATTATGACAAAAATATGATTTTATCTTCAATGTCAAACTCTTAAACTGAATTTGTAACAGCTCTCACCAAAAAAAGTCATATTTTTAATCTTCAGCAGAATGAACTTCCAAGTGCTATACTTTGATTTCATGAATCAGTTGAAATATATCCAATTTTTCTGGAAGTAATTGATTTTCTTAATGAAGCATCTTACAACATTGAGGGGAAAAAAGAAAAAGACTAGCTTCACTTAATTCTTGTAAAGTTCTTCTAATGGAACCAACACAGTAACAGCTTTTGTTTCACATATCTATATTCATACAAAATGATTTAAGTTGATAATACATGAAATTAACATAGATTATGAGTCTTGCTTTACAGAGTGTCATGCACACATCTTCTGCAGCAGCACGTTAGCTTCCTTGTAAATGAACCACTAACCTGGGAGGCAGAAGCCTGGTCAGTGCATGGATCATCTAGTTTTCAGGTGATCAGTGACAGCACCACAGCCACTGTGGGTGGGGGAGGGGGAAGCAGTCACGCAATTTGTCACATATTTTCATTAGCTTCCATATTTATTATTTCAGTTTTTCTTGAACATGATTTTTTTCTTAAGCTCATTGCTACCAAAAGGTTTTCTGAAAAATAAAAATAAACATTGCTAAATGGTATTGTCAGTAAATTGTAGATTTGTGCCACCTGGTTAGTGTGTGGAGCGAGATCACCAAGACTGCACACGGCTGCAGTCTCAGCCTCTGTGAATGTCGCAGGGAACCCTAAGCATTTTTAATTGTTGAGCTTTTCCCTTTTCCACTTGAGAAACTGTTAGAGAAACTTTATGCTCCACTGGAAACTTGAGCCCCTGCCATTTACCCTGCTTGCTTCTTGGGCCCACCTGCTATGAGATATCAGCATTTTCACACCCTCCCCCAGGGGCCAGAGGAAAATCAGGCTCCTAAAGTGACCAACAGACTGTGTCCCATAACCAGCCAATCCAAATTAGCAGGACAGCATCCCTTATTTACATAAGAGGACCTAAACGAGAAACTAGGAGGGGGAAGGGCAGGAATTTAGGCTATATAAGGGGGTTGGTTCCTTTGTTTGGGGAGACACTGGCTTGGGGGTTTCTGCCCTCCAGTGCTCTCCTTGCTTGCAAGCAATAAGAGGTGCTACAACACTGAACAAAGAGCTGCAACACTAAAATAAAGAGCTATAAGACTACAACACTAATGTCAGTCTTAGATTCCTCAGCACATTTGCCCCACAACCTTTGGGGGATCATCTGGGATTCCTTCACTCAGGGGAACCAAAACCCACAGCTCCAGATGGTAGGCAGCGGGGCAGCACGGTGAGGTCCCCTCTAACCGGGAAGTTGTGCCTCGGTTCCAGGGCTGATATCGCTGCAGACTCTGGGGAAATAACTGGGAAGTTGTACCTCAGTTCCAGGGTCCTTTGACCGCCCGCCCCCCCCCCCACTCCCCCACCTGGGAGCTTCAATTGGCTTCAATTAGCATCAGAATCTTTGTTCAGTAATTCATTTCAGTAAACCTCCAGAGGTAAGCTTTCCTTTGAGATCTCAATAACTTGTTTTGCATTTGGATATCAGAGCTCTGATTTAGGGACTTTGTGGAAGGCCAGACGCAGCACTACTTCCCAGGTCCAGGACTCCCATAAGATGTTGTTGGGTCCTTTGGTTTGGAATTGCTTGGAAATTTGTTGTGGCCACTTGTCTTTGTCTTTTGTGTGTTGCCGGGTGTGCATATATGTTCTGTAGCTTTGTATGTCTTTATCCTGTGTCTCTGACCTTTATTGTGCTAGTTATCCATTTCTATGACTCTGAAATCTGAGAGCCTAATTTAATCACTGTCAAAAGTTGGAAAGCTTTGGGCACTGGAGAGGACTCCAGGTGCAAGAGGCAAGTGGCCACTGGGACTATTTTGCTCCCATGTCTCTGCTGCTAGTAGATCTCTCCTGGAGTCCCTGGCCTAAATTCTGACAAGGAGATGCTTTATTCTCTTTATCTTTCTCTGATTTTCTGAGCCCTCTTCTGTTTGGTTGGATTGTATCCACTTCTGTTTAAGTGCACTCTGGAGGGCTCCTGGCTAGGCTTTGTTTTTCTGATTTAAATCTAGTCAGTACTTTTCTTCTTTATGCTGAAAACAGTGGGGAGAACTGCTTTTATCAATTATTGTTAATGTAATAAGTTGGCCCCACCGACTGGTACTAAGCTAAATTGGACCCCAATGTTCCTCTTTTCTCTTTGTTTGCTTGGTTAGACATTTAGTTGAGTACCAGCAATCTGAATAAACCTTCCAATCCCGTTGGCATGCACGCCACAGACGGCCTCTGTAGATTATGCATAAAGCAAATGTATTTCACAGGGCCTGGTTTTCCAAAGCCTTGCAGTTTCAAATATTGACCTTACAAAAAACAGGAAAATTTCCCTAGGCTATATAGTCTCTGTTGTAAGATAAGGAATTGTAACACAGCAAGGCCACTTGTTCAAAGACAGGTAAGTTACTGATTGATATGTAAAGATACTGGGAAGCTGCTGTAGGGAAAAGGAATGTTTTGCTAAGATCAAGCTTTTTTTGGTGGATCACTTAATTGCCTTATGGAATGTCATCTGGCTTGTTTTTACTGAATGTTACCAGCCTATATTGGTAAAACTATAATCCCATTTTGAGGCTTCTCACTGCTCAGAAGAGATGGGCTCTGAGTAATCTTTGGCGGCTCCATCACCCAGGGGGAAAGGGGTGACAAATCCATGGGAGGCAAAGCAACAGCTCTCTATTCCATGCCATTGATTGGTACCATAGGCGTGGAGTATGACAAGTTACAACTTAGACCAACTAATTTGTTTGAGACGTCTCATTGGGATGTATGTGTGTGCATATACATAAGTGTTTTATCTATATATATGGCAACTATTTCTGCCTGCTTTTCAAGCTACTATTTAGGGGTCACAAGATCCAGATTGTGCGTTCTTACCTTAAGATCACTGGGAAAAGGCAATGCCAAGGTGCAACAAATCAAATGCCCAGCTAAATTACATCAAAATATTTGGGAAGATTTGCTCTATTTGATCTGGCTAGAGAAGAAAACTTTCTCTGCATTTCTTTGAAAAGGCTTGCTTTCTTTGAAAAGGTTTGCATACTTTGCCTTGCAATGTAAATTTGTCTCCTTGAAAAGTCCCAAGTACTTTGCTTTGTTTGTTACCTTGCTTTCTTTAAGAGAAAGAAGCTTTGGCATTTTTTAGAAATGCAATTTAAAATCAACTGTCCTTTTTGAACTGGCAAGTTTTCCATTTTATCTGTCTCATTAACATTGTAAACAAAACCTATATTAATTAATAAGGTGTAGCTTGATGTCAAAAAAAATTAGACAAATGTAAAAGGGTTAAATGCTTATAAATAAAATCATAATTTCAAATTGCTTCTCAGTAATTTGAAATCTTAGTGTTATATTAATAAAATACTAAAACAGTTATTATAGAAGTTTATGTCTATATTTTAATGTTTCATCATTATATGATACAGAAAAACCAAATATATTTAAATCTGTTAAAATTAAAAACATGTCTCTTCAAAAGTTAGAAATAGTTTTTTTATCTACAAATATTAATATAAAACAATTCAAAATTGCTTGCTTCATTGTTACTGGAAAATTGGAGCTAATGAGTCAGTTATAGTTAATACACATAATTCAAACTACTAGGTATAAAGACTTTTTAATAGAATTTTTTTTTTTTAAAAGATACTTCTTGGTAAAGATTGTTAAAAAACAAATGTAATATGGTTTTTGTTAAAAAAAATTTTTGTCTGAATTAAAAATAAAGGGTTTATAAGAACTAGTAAAAAGTTTATAATAATCTTGTGTGGTCAAAATTAACTGAGATTAGATTTGTTTATAAGTTTTTATAAAAATTAGCTGCAATATTAACAGTGCACTGGTACAAAAAGTAAAATTTGGCTTCCTTCTTAAAATTTTCATGTAATATTAATAACAGATAATAGAAAGTATTTTCTATAACTCATGGAAACTCAAAATTGCTGCCTCATAACTTTAACCATTGTTAGAGACTGTAAGACCGGCCCAAAAGCATGAATCTTAAATTGATGGGAAGGCTCATCTCGCAAAGACCAGGAGGCACAGAGATCGATGCACAAGCAAGAGGTTTTTATTTCCGGCATGCTGGAGGTCGCCCCGTTTTCAGGACAGGAGCAGCCCCGAGCTCTTAACTCAAGCATCTTTTATACAGTTTGGTAGGCAGGCTTTGGTAACAGGCTGGGTTGTACGCCATTTATTGGCCACTTTAAGCAATTTTTAAAACCATTGGGCTCTTGGCGGGCAAAGGAAAGACTGAGGTATTGACCAACGGTCCACCCCTCCCCCATCTTTCCTCCCTTGGTGTCCAAAGATAAGGTGTCATGCTGTTCCTGCAATCAGGTGAGCATACTCCCTTCCTGGGACAGAGTAGAGCAGGCCCACCATCTTTCTGGAGGGGGCAATAGATATGTGTCACCAGACCACTTGTTCACGTTAAGAGTCTGGTTGCACAGCTGGCTGTATGAGGAAGGGGTATGTGGACTGCTAGCTCCTGGGCCATGGGAAAAGATCTTTAGGCATAAGAAAAGCAAAAGAGTTTTCATCTTTCAACACTTAGAATGTCCAAACAATTTTCAGTCTTAAGGGGTGCTCCTTGGAACCCCAGACTTTCCAGGCAGCGTCCTTTGATCCTTGGTCTTCTGGTGGTACAGGCTCCAAGCGGAGATCCCGTCTACCTTCACAGTCATTGGTGTCATCAGGAGCATCAGGCAAGGTCCCTTCCAACAGGGTTCCAGAGATTGGCAGCGGTGTCACCATACAGTGTCCCCAACCTGGAACTGGTGAGAAACTTTGGGGGTCCCAGGCTCATAAGCAGCTGCCAGCTGTGTCCAAACTTTTTTCTGTATGGCTTGGAGTCCTTTTTTTTTTTTTTTTCCTTTTTGTCTTTTTGTCTTTTTTTGTGACCGGCAACGGGATCGCAACCCTCGACGGGATCGCAACCCTCGGTGTTGCGCCCGCACCTCGCTCAGCCAGTGAGCCGACGGTCTGTATGTGGGATCTGAACCCTCGGCGGGAGCGCCGCTGCGCTCCCAAGTGGTGCACTGTAGCAGTGCACCACCGGGCCGGCCCACTTGGAGTCCTTTTAACCTGGCATATAAGTCACTGTTACTGAGGCAAGTGGGTTCAAAGGCATCCCCGAGTGAAGTCAAGGGGGCAGGGGCACCATAGAGGATCTCAAAGGGGGTCAGGTTGAACTGGGAGGGGGTGTTCCTAACTCTGAACAGGGCTAAGGGAAGGCGCAAAACCCAGTCTACACCAGTCTCCATGGTTAATTTAGTCAGGGCCTCTTTTAGAGTTCTGTTCATCCTTTCTACCTGCCCTGAACTCTGGGGTCTGTAGATACAATGTAATTTTCAATTGACCCCTAGGTATCTGCCACTCCCGGGCTTACCTTGGCAATGAAGGCGGGCCCACTGTCGGACCCAATTACCTTGGGTACCCCGAAGCATGGGAAGATTTCTTCCAGGATTTTCTTGACCATGACAGTGGCTGGCTATTTCCTGCTTTGCTGGGAATGCTTCTACCCATCCAGAGAGGGTGTCTACAAAAACTGGGAGATACTTGTAACCATATTTACCTGGCTTGATCTCTGTAAAGTCTATTTCCCAATATACCCCAGGTCTGTCTCCCCTGAGTCTTTTGTCAGGTCCCGTGGTATTCTTACAAGCATTTACCTTTTGACAGGCACACACTTATAAACTATCTGTTCTGCTAACTGTCTTAGCCCTATGATATGATATCTTGTTTTTAGGGCAGTCTGGACCAATTTTTTTACTCCCAGATGAGTCCATTGGTGCATTTGTTTGATCATGGCATGGGCTTGTTCTTGTGGCAAGATAGGCTTGCCTGATGCTGCATGCCAATGCCCTGTTTCCTGATGAAAGTAGTTATTAGAGTCCCTTGAGATCACTACTATGTCCTCAGCTGAGTAATTTAAACCTGGGTTTTTCTGGCTTGGGGATGTTAACCAACAAAATAGGCGAGGACCCTTGGGCTGCCACCCTTGCCTCTGAATCGGCCAAGTTGTTTCCCCTGGTGATGGGGGAATCCCCTTTCTGGTGGCCCAGGCAGTGTATAATACTCACTTTTAGCAGTCTGTGAAGGGCCTCTAGCAGGGCTACGATCTCTGCCTTTTTTTTTTTAATTTATTTCCCTCCAGAGGTCAGCAGACCCCATTGTTGACAAATAGCACCGTGCACATGGGCAGTGGCAAAGGCATACCTGCTGTCCGTATGGATGTTGATTCTTTTGCCCTCTCCTAATTTAAGGGCTTTCGTGAGGGCGATGAGTTCTGCCTTCTGGGCGGACATTCTGGCAGGTAAGGTCTGTGCCCATATCAGGTTCTGGCCGTCTATTGTAGTGGCTCCTGCCTCTCATACTCCTTCCTCCAGGAAACTGCTGCTGTCAGTAAACCAGGTGGCTTCGGCGTCCGTCAGAGGCTGATCTGACAAGTCTTTCTGCCATCCATGTGCCTCAGCAAGCACTTGTTGACAATCGTGGATAGGCGGGTCGAGGTCAAAGTCTGGCAGCAGTGTGGCTAGATTTAAGCTCGCCGGTGGAGCAAAAGTAACCCGGTCTGAATTCAGTAACAGAGTCTGATAGTGAGTCATGCGAGCATTTGTGAGCCAGCGGTCGGGGGGCTGGCGGACAACACTCTCTAAAGCCTGAGGTGCTGAGATTACTGAATTCAGTCCCATAGTCAATTTGTCAGCATCTTACTAGGACAGTAACTGCCACTACAATCCTTAGACAGGCTGGCCACCCCGCGGCTGCTGGGGCTTGCTTTTTTGAAAGATATTCTACAAGGCCTTTTCCGGGGTCCCGGTTTTTTTCCC
>NW_007735335.1:43341-45580 GCF_000696425.1 Galeopterus variegatus | reverse complement strand
AGCGGCTGCTGGGTCTAGTTTTTTTAGACAGATATGCTACAGGCCTTTTACAGGGCTCCAGTTTGTTTTTTCCCTTGCAGTACACACATTGATCCTCTGCCAGGGGTCCCTTCCTGTTGCCCCGTACTGTCTTACTGGGCTCCCTAGTTTCCCTGACTACAGTGGCCAGAATTTTGTGAAAATTTCTTTCTTGGCACCTTTTCCTCTTATTTCTTTTTCTTCCTCTGACTCTCTATTATGATAAACCTTTTCAGCCACCTGCACTAATTCCCTTAATGACTTATCTTGTAATCCTTCAAGCTTCTGCAGTTTCTTCCCTGATGCCTCTACTAGACTGGTCAATAAAAGCAACTGTCACAGTAGCCTTGTGCTCTTTACCATTAGGATTATATGGGGTAAACTGATGGAATGCCTCCATGAGTCTCTCTAAAAATGCTGATGGGGACTCATTGGGCCCCTAGATTACCTCTTTTACCTTAGTCAAATTGGTGGGGTGATTTGCTGCCCCTCAGAGACCTGCCATTAGAGCCTGGCAATAGACCTTCAGGTGCTCCCTACCTTCTGCTGAGTTGAAACCCCAATTTGGTCTGGTCAACAAGAATCCTGCATCTATAACATCAGGGAGGAGGGTAGGTCGCTCATCGTCCCCTGGAACGTTCTTTTGAGCCTCCAGGAGGATTTGTTGTTTCTCCTCGGTGGTGAACAGGACCTGAAGGAGCTGCTGGCAGTCATCCCAAAGCAAGGGTAGAAAGAGAGAAAATCCTGTCCTTTATAAAAAAATCTTTTCCCCCCGTAGCCCAGGCTGCTATAGGTCCCCAAATGGCTTTAGTCCAGCTCATTCTAACAATTCTCCACTGTCAATAGTTCCCTCCACTTTTATGGAGGGGGCCGCCGACTCATCTGACTGCTTCAAGCTGTTTTCATGGCGCAGTAGGGGTTAATGTGGNTAATAACCAGTCATTTTGCTCTAGGACAAAAGTTCACCACACACGATGCTTTCTTACAATGAAGTATTTTCTTTTCCTGCATACTGATTTTCTTTTTCGCAAACAATACTAAATTAACCTCATTTATCTGAAAATCCCATGATCAAAGATCATACTGTTTTCGGCTGGGCTTACAACTTTAACCTTAAAACCTCTAGCAAAGACAAATGTAATCCTGTTTGACCAGCAAACCCAATCAGACAATTCCAAAAACATTTCTTATAGCAGTGTGAATTTTAAAAAACCTTTTTACCTTTTTTTATTTTCAGTTTTAGTTTAATGTTCACATTTAGCTAGAACTGGCTACGTTGTATAAGAAAATCAGAATCTCCAAGTGGCCTTGATTTTTTTAACAAGTTTTTCTTTATCTTGGCTGAAATGCCATAGACAGTGAGCATTTCTTATAACACTTACCGAACTCTGTGCACAGATAGACAAATTTTGTCCACAGACTTAGCTAATTACACTCTCCGGTTTTTCAAGCTTGCCAGGAGAAACTGAGAAAAAAATAAATTCTTTCAGTCATCAGGTTTTTAATGACCAAAAGGCTCAAACACAAACAGACAGACAAATTATTAGCCCTCGCTTTCATATCAGTCCAGTATTACAGAATCAGATTCAAAGGAGCTGAGACAGTTTGTCCCATGTCGCCCCAGAAAGTTGAAATAGTCAGTCCCCACACACACGCAATCAGACAGACAAGAAACAAAACACCGATACACTCCTGCCACGAGTGCTACAACCAGATTATCAGAAGAACTCAGGAGGGGTCTCTTTCTTGGAGATCTTCCTGTGGAGCCGAACCCATTCGTCTCCTACAGAGGAATCTGGAGCATCCTCCAGGATTCCTGTGTTTGCAGCATGCTGGTACATCTCTACCTGCCACTATAACCACTACAGACCAATGGCTCCGCCTAGGAGCCTCAGAGAATCCAAAACCAGATCGGTGTTTCTGTCCTGGAGCCACCGAGAAACCCATAACCAGATTACAGTAAACAACAGAGAAAACTCAAAGACAGACGCAGACCGACAGAGACAACCATGGTACCTGCTCTAGAGCAATCCCTCCGTTCTCTGGTCTCTGGGTCCTAGAGAGAGCCGTTTCCGGGCCAACGCACCAAAATGTAAGACTGGCCCAAAAGCATGAATCTTAAATTGATGGGAAGGCTCATCTCGCAAAGACCAGGAGGCACAGAGATCGATGCACAAATAAGGGGTATTTATTTCCGTCATGCTGGAGGTTGCCCCGTTTT
>NW_007735335.1:9505-42445 GCF_000696425.1 Galeopterus variegatus | reverse complement strand
ACAAACAAGAGGTTTTTATTTCCGGCATGCTCGAGGTCGCTCCGTTTTCAGGACAGGAGCAGCCCCGAGCTCTTAACTCAAGCATCTTTTATACAGTTTGGTAGGCAGGCTTTTGTAACAGGCTGGGTTGTACGCCATTTATTGGCCACTTTAAGCAATTTTTAAAACCATTGGGCTCTTGGCGGGCAAAGGAAAGACTGAGGTATTGACCAACGGTCCACCCCTCCCCCATCTTTCCTCCCTTGGTGTCCAAAGATAAGGTGTCATGCTGTTCCTGCAATCAGGTGAGCATACTCCCTTCCTGGGACAGAGTGAACTTTGGGCTCTTTTGGAAAGTCCCTTCCCCCTGGCAGTGGAAAGTCCTAATCTTCTGGCGACGGAAGGTCTTAAGCACCTGGTAATGGAAGGTCCTAAGTATCTGGTATTGTTTACCAAAAAGGTTGGGGGTTATCTCTACTTCCACAAGACCTTTGGAACTACTTAATAAACCAAGTTTTTGGCTGGAAAACTATAAATATTTATTTGGTAAAAAATAGCTGAAACTCAAACTGGGCTTTGTATAATCTGCTCTCTGCAGGACAAATAGACCTGCATTTACTAGCCTGAATATATAAAAATGTTTTTATCAGTGTACATCTTTGCCTGGGTTTACTAATCAAACAGGATTATATTTGTCTTTGCTAGAGGCTTTTAATTGTGAACCTAGTGAAAACCAGAAAAACCTTTCTCTATGCATAATTTTCAGGCAAATGAGGCCAGTTTAACATTGATTAAAAAATAATAACAATAACAAGTATGTAAAAACAGAGGTGTTATGAAAAAGCTATAAATATAAAGATGTATTTATGGTTAAGAAGGCTAATAAGGAAAAAATATTTAAGAAAGCATCTTGTACAGTGTATTTTTGTCCTAGAGTAAGATGGCCAGCTGTTTAAAAGGTAAAAATATAGGACAAAAACAGAAAGTCTGAGTAAGTCATAATAATGGTTTGTACAGGTTAAATTTATAAAAGAAACTTTTTAAATTGGCTAAAATTAAAAGCAAATTATGTATAAGTTTTTCTAAATATTAAACATTAATGTCAAAAGTATTCTGATGCAAGGTTAGAACCTGCATTGGAACAACCAGATTTCCTTAAAGCACTTAACTGCTCTTAATAGAAAATTGTAAAAAGTTTCTTGATCTTTTAGGTAACTGGCCTGGGAAACTTATTTCATGTTTTATCATGATAATTTCTTGTGCTCTCTGCCTTTGTAATCCTTTGTCACTCTGATTTTATTTTTATAATAATTTGTGATCCTATCTAATAGAATGTTTCAAGCCTTTGGTTGACAAGCTTCCCAAAACAAAACTCTAAAATTAAGTCTTTTTTTGACTTAAACTAGCTTTGATATGTTCCAAGGACCCTGGAACTTCTCAAAGGATCTATACAAAAAAGGATATCAAAACTAACTGAACTTGTCTAATAAACTGAGTTAAGGGGATGCTCATGACTTGGATGAGACATCCTGTTCCTAAACAAAGGATTCATGTAAGTTCTTAAAATTCTTGATGTACTAATTAATGTATAGCTTGCTAACTGTGATTAAGCTGCCTGCTGTCAATCAACTGTTAAGATGATAAATAAGCAAACGCCCTTGGTCCACCGCTCCAGCTGGGCACCAAAAGCTATGTCCTCCATCATGTCAAATAGTTCCATTCCACATTAAGCCCTACTGCACCTTGAAAACAGCTTGAAGCAGTCAGATGAGTCAGCAGCCCATTCCACAGAGGAAAATTAGGCTCCAAAAGTGACCAACAGACTGTGTCCCATAACCAGCCAATCCAAATTAGCATGACAGCCTCCCTTATTTACATAAGAGGACCTAAATGAGAACCTAGGAGGGAGAAGGGTGGGAATTTAGGCTATGTAAGGGGGTCGGTTCCTTTGTTTGGGGAGACACTGGCTTGGGGGTTTCTGCCCTCCAGTGCTCTCCTTGCTTGCAAGCAATAAGAGGTGCTATAACACTGAACAAAGAGCTGCAACACCAAAATAAAGAGCTATAAGACTACAACGCTAACATCAGTCTTGGATTCCTCTGCGTTCACCCCACAACAGTGGCTCCGCCATATTTCACATGCTCTTACACACTCATTTCCCTGTTTCTTCTGACCCTACCAAATGGTGTCCTGCTGACTTTGGTTGCTCTTAGGCCGCACCACAGATTGTGCATGACTGGCAGGTACATCAGGCAGTTGGCAGGGAAGTAACGCCAATAGTTCTGTGTTGCTCAAGGTGTGGTCGATGAGAGCAGCAGCAATGGTACCACCCAGGAGCTTCATAAAGAGGCAGAATCTCAGGTCACACCCAAGCTACAGAACAAACATGCACATCCGAGCAAGGTCCCAGGTGGCTAGATGAAAGCTGATCATTCTTTACAGCGGTTTTGCCTTGGTTTTTGACCACAAAGGGTGTGGGACACTGGTATTTCTTCTTCTATATGTGCCTATTGATGTCTTTATATATTATTGCTTGGCTGTTTTTTAACTTATATTGCAATATCATTTGTATATGATATACATAATATATAACAAATGTAATTACACATTATAAAAGTAATTATTAAAAATTGATGAATATTTAGATGTGTAAAATAAATCAACAATCTTAAAATTGTAAATGAAAAAAAATTCCCCCACAGAACTGCTCCAGTGTCTGCTAGTATCCACAGCGCTGCTCAAAAGGCTGAGGCTATTTTTACCCTCGTTTCTTCTAGTGTGCTGTGGTTGATGATGCTGGTTTGTTGGAGTGTGTGTGTCTGTGCTGGTCTGGCCTTTTGGGTGGCTTCTTTCTATCCTGGGTGCTATGTTGGATATTTTTACTGTCTTTAATTTCTCCTCTTCTCTTTCTAGAACTCTTATTTGTTAGATATAAAACTTCTTGGACTATTTCTCTAGCTCTCTTTTCTCTGAGATATTATGTGTCTTTGTATTTTTTGTTCCACTTTCAAGAAAACTGCAGTTTCCAAATCATCTATAGATCATTTAAAGAGAAGTTTACTTCTCTTTAAAAATGAGAATAATAGGACTTGTCTCATGGAGTTGTTGTGAGAGGTAAATGAGTAAATATGTGAGAAGGGATTTAACAGTGACTGTCAGACAGTAAGCACTGTATAAATGCTAGTGTCAAAAACAAATAAAAACATAGAGATGAATCTCTGAGAAAATGTTTCATTTGGAAAGAACAGGGCCATAATCCAGGGCATACACCAGTGTTGGTTTCATTACAGACCAGGTGGTCTCCAGTACGTCCAAAGAACAAAGAAAGGGTTGGGAACTATTAGAAAGAGAAATGCTACATATTGTTCTGAAAGAAAGCTCATTGGCACTAGAGAAGTCTTGGGGAGTTGGCAAGCTCTGATTGGTGAGGGATGGCAGTAGTCATGGCAGGTCTTTTCAGCAGCTGCTGGGTAAAACTGGTCTTAGGTAGAGTTCTTGGCAACCACAAAGGGACAAAAGTCCTTGTGATCACCTGCCCAAGGCACCGCAGCCTCCCCTCAGCAAATTACAGTCCCTCTCTCTGTGTGACGACCTAGACTGGCTTGTCTAGAGGCTTGGACATAAAGGCCCTGCTTGCCCTGTGGTGGTGCTCCAGGCCCCTCAGCACTTCCTCTTTTTGGGAAAAGAAACAGCTCTTGGAATCAAGACATCTTTGGGTGCAAAACTTTGCTAAATGCCTGTACCCTCCTTTGTCTTCAGTCTCATGAAGATAGTGGGTTAGAGTCCTGCCGGTGGGGGTTGGGGGGGTGGCAGGGGAACCTTGTCAGGTTAGAGTCCCAGGCCTTGGGTTAGGGTCCTGTGAAAGTTAAAGGCAATATAAAAGGCTATAATCAAGGAGGTTCTCATACAATGCGGTGTGGGTTTGGAGAGCGCTCCGTTTGCTGTTTCTGTGTGTCCTAGTCTTGTCTTGATTGTTTAATTGGCTGACTGAGACTAGACTTTTTGGTGACTGAAACAAAACTCTTCTAAGTTCTACATTTATGAGGATCTTCAAAGTCTGAAGGAAAGAGACATTGCTCCCTTTGGTCTCTTGGGATACTCTTAGGTGACTAAAAGTCTTGCAGAGGTGTTGGGGTTTTTTGTCAGTGACATGTAGCAGTTTGTTTTTTGGGTTCATTGGGTGTTCCTCCTCAGTGGTACTGGAATTCTTCGCAGTGGTACTGGAATTCTTCCATGTGTCGTCTTGGCTCAGGCAGGGAATGATGCAAAGGATTGAAAGGGTCTGGCCAACACAACCACAAGAAGTAGGCCACAGTGAGAGCAGAAAAAATTAAGAGGTTAACATTACTTAAAAGAAAATCATTCTGGTTCTTATCAGAATAAAAAATAAATATTTTGTAATGTTTATTGAATACCTGCTAAATATAAAACACTCGTAATAACTTCGTATAGCATACATTATACGAGTGTCACCCGCACTGCGCTCAGCCAGTGAGCGCACCGGCCATTCCTATATAGGATCCGAACTCGCGGTGGGAGCGTCACTGTGCTCCCAGCGCCACACTCTCCTGAGTGCACCACGAGATCAGCCCAACATGTAGCAGTTTCAATGGCATTTTTCACTAGAAGAACATACCGAGTTCCTGGGTTGGAAGGAACTATATCCTGCTCATCCTGGAGGTGCACATGAGGGACTGGTCATCCCATGCCTGGAGCAACCCAATAAGCCCAGTGTTCAGACACGCTGGAACATGTAGGGGGTGAAACCCGAAGAAGTGATGCTTATAAGCAGCATACTGGTCGACCCAACCACACTCCCCAGGAGAAGGAACCTTGTTTTGATCACCTTAGATTAGGTTCTCTTTAAATTATGGGAATATAAATGGCATCCCCAAAATGCAACCTCTTAGGCTGTATTCTCCAAAATTGGGCAATGTTTAGTTACGAGTCAACGAAAAGAAAAAAATTTACCTTCTTTTGTAACACTGCCTAACCCCAATATTCACTGAAGTTGAGTGAGAAATTGCCCAAGAATGGGTCTTTAAATTGTAATGTCATTTTGATGTCAGAGGTAGGGTATGGAGAGGCCCAAAGGAATTCAAGGGCAGAGTCACAGTAGAAGGTGAGAACAGGCTTAATATAACAGATAATTACAGGTTCCACAGGGAGAGAGTGCTAACCCCAGAGACTGAGCACAACCCATACCAAGTTTAACACAAAAGTAAGAAATAAATACTTAAAGTTCAGTACAAAGTGCGGGCTAACTCAAGAGAATGAACAGCTACTTGCTGAGTGTAAGTTTGATACAAGAAGAAGGAAATACACACTCCACAGGCAGAGTGCAGACTGGCTCAAGGAGAGTGAGGAACAGCCCCGCCTTCTGCTGGGATTTGGCTTTTATAGTTTTGCTGTCTAATGAATATTCAATTAAGGGGGTGGTCTTGCACATGCTCAGTTGGCCTCCTTCTGGAGCACGTTCATCAGTTAAATCTATCACATGCACCAGGCATATTCAAGAACATTCTATGCTCTCTGGCATCTCTAGTGGAAGGTCATTTATCTACCAAGGTTATATAATCCTTCTTTACTGAGCATGCCCAGCCACTGGATTTGCATAAGCTGTTCCCTTTTGGTCTCATCTTTCCTGTGTTGGTGCTGTAAATAGGCTTAATTAGCAACAGTATTTTTCCTCTAGGGGAGGGCCTAGAGGAGGGGCCCGAAACCTTGGGGAATGACTTGAAACCCAGAAGCACGTCCTGTAACCTGAGCCCAGGAAAACTGAGCACCTCCTATCTCAATTTCCTTCTTTCTTAGCACCCAATTATGAGTGAGAACAGGTGATATTTCTCTTTCCTTGTATGGCTTATTTTACTTAAGACAATTTTCTTCAGGCTCATCAATGTTCCTGCAAATGGCAGAATCTCATTCTTTTTTATCTCTGAGTAGTATTCTATTGTGTGTATGTATACCACATTTTCCTTATCCAGTCATCCATCAATGGACATATAGGTTGGCTCCACATTTTGGCTACTGTAAATAGAGCTGTGATGAACATGGGAGTGCAGGTAAGAAGGAAAGATAGATAGAAAAAAAGAAAAAGAAAGAAACAAAGAAACAGAGAAAGAAAGAAAAGAGCACAATAATACGCTGAACTTTCAGAATGTGAGAACAAAGCTAAGGATACTAGAGATGGAGGGGACGGCGGGTGGGAAGTTGGGGTGTGGTAGGTCAGGCGGAAGGCATGGGAAAAGATCATGAGTTGTAATGATAAATGTGCTAACAATAATTTAAAAAGAGGGAAAAAAACAAGAAAAAAGGTAAAAATACAGTTGCTCAGATGATAATATTAAAAGGAAAAGGCAGTAATGTTCAATGTTCAAAAAAAAAATTATAATGCCATTTGCAATTAAACCCGGTCTGCAAAAAAGAGGAAGAATGGAGTGAGATCCCATATGCACAATCTTGCAGATAAAGGAAGGACGAACCAGTTTCTGCTCTCTCCAGTGACTGAAAAAGTAACAACGAGACCCAATAGCTAAGGCCTATCCTAATTGTTTAAAATCAGTAGCAAGGGTAGCCAAATTCATGAAGGTCTTATCTGAGTTGGTTTGAGGGTTTCACTGTAATTTAAGTAACTTACTTTGTTATTTCACTACTTAAGTAAATTGCAGTGTTTTAGATGGAGATTAGGAGACAGAAGAATTTCATAGGATGTTAGTCTGTTTACTGCAAGATGCTGAGTACTAATGGAACTCAACTTGTGAAAGAATTCATTCCCCTGCTACATCCTGTACAGAAGGGCAATGAAGACCACAACTGTGTGAGTTTATTATCAGAATCAGTAACCCCTTGTATGGATTTACAAGATATGCCATTGGATAATTTGAGTTAATACTTTCTGTTGACAGCTCTTATGACAAAAACTAGAAAAGAAAATGTCGGGAAGGTATGATGCTACAATCCAAACTGTACAGAAAGCCTTGCCTTTGTTTGGGGATTTTTCCTGATTATCCTGTCTTAACAGGGGCTTTACCTACACCCTCCTTCCTTGGCTTAAGCAAGTGATGGTACTTGAGCCTGAAGTCTGGTCCTTCTGCCTTTCAGATGTTAATTTCCTACCTTGTCTTCTTCAGGACTTGATAACTATTCTTTTTTAAAGCAAGTTTAGGGGGCCGAGCCTGTGGCGCACTCAGGAGAGTGCGGCGGTGGGAGCGCAGCAGTGCTCCCACCGCGGGTTCAGATCCTATATTTCTTTTTTTTTTTTTTTTTTCCCTTTTTGTCTTTTTTCGTGACCAGCTACAGATCACAACCCTCAGTGTCACGCCCGTACCGGACCAGGACCGGCAACAGGATCGCAACCCTCAGTGTTCCGCCCGCACCCCGCTCAGCCAGTGAGCGGCCGGTCTGTATGTGGGATCCGAACCCTCGGCGGGAGCGCCGCCCCGCTCCCAAGCAGCGCACTGTAGCAGTGTGCCACCGGGCCGGCCCCAGATCCTATATTTCTATAGGGAGGACCGGTGCACTCACAGCGCTCACTGGCTGAGCGCGGTGTGGCCGGTCTCAAAAAGGACAAAAAAATAAAAATAAAAATAAATAAAAATAAAAGCAAATTTAGGGAGAGGACTTAACAAAAGAAGAAAAAAGAGATATGTGGAAATTGGGCAAATAAAACATTTTAAAAATCTTTCCCACCAATATTAGTAAAAGCTCCAGACTTAATAAATTAGTGAGCTTGTGTTATTGTACCTGGCACATGGCTAAGATTGCAAAATGAAAGCTACAAGATCTGTTTCTGTATTTATGGCTGTCTGTTGGTATGATATATACGTGTGATAATTTTTCTGCCTCTTAATGGTATTGGTAAATTAAATTGAAAGAGCTGTGTTAAGAACTGACCCAAAGGGCTAGCCCATTAGCTTGCTCGGTTAGAGTATGGTGCTGATAACACCACGGTCAAGGGTTCAGGTCCCCAATACTGACCAGCCACCAAAAAAGAAAAAAAGAACTGACCCAAATATTTTTCAAGATCACATGACTTAGGTAATCATTAATAAGGGAGGATATTTTGGGGTTGATTAAAACAGACATGTTCAGAGTTTCT
This sequence comes from Galeopterus variegatus, assembly GCF_000696425.1. Taxonomy (NCBI): domain Eukaryota; kingdom Metazoa; phylum Chordata; class Mammalia; order Dermoptera; family Cynocephalidae; genus Galeopterus; species Galeopterus variegatus. The sequence continues at coordinate 34,365 of NW_007735335.1, read as the reverse complement.
CGCATCATATCTAATACAGATGCATGATTTTTCTTACCTAGGTTTACTAATAAAATAAGCTTATGTTATCTCTGTACTACAAACACTTGCTAGTGACAAGAATGACTTAAGATGATGACTACCTGTTTAAAGTCTTATCTTTATTAGCAATTTACCCATAAGTATTATGAACAAATGAGTTAAATAGATGTAAGAAAGATAAAATTCCCACTTGAAAGATGTCCTTCCTGTACTAGAAGGTTTTAACACTCTTATCAAGAATGAAAAATTGAGGCTGAAGGAAATCTGTGTAAACAGCAACTTGATCCTCAGGCAGGCCTAGCTTAGTACAGAGAGACTACAGGTATTTGGAACCATTAATGAATATGGTATAGGCCATACTGAAAAAATTGTACTAAGAGAAAGAGCATACTTCTAGAAATTATGATTTATAAATTTGCCAATCTTCAGATGCTGGTATGACAAACAGTCCACAATTGCTCACTTCCTAGTGTTCACTGGAAGTTAAAGTCACTATGAGTTAAGAATTCTAATTAATATGTGTAATTAAAATTATATGCAAGTATACAAGAAAGGTAAGATGCGCTTGTGATAAGGAAAGACTATAGGTGTGAGGTGTGATGATGTTATGTTTTGATGAGGGCAAGATTTGTCTTAAGGTAGAATTGCTGACAGGCCTCGACCACCCCCTCCCCCTTCCTCGCTCTTCCACCCATCCCCCTTCCCTTCCCCTCTCCCCCTCCACTCCAGCTACTCTGCAACAACATCTTAAAGTGTAAAAAATAATGATAATAATTAATTAATTATTTATTTATTTTTAAAAGGTAGAATGGCTGGAGTGCTCCAGAATTGGAAGAAAAAAGCTTAGGACAAGACTGAATGAATAAGAGAGTTGCAGAAGGTTTGTGAGAAGAATTTTCTGTGTGATCAAGCTGGCTAAGATTAGAAAAACATTATTTCTAAGTTTTTCTAAGAAATTGAGCATTAATATCAAAAGTACACTGATGATATAATTTCTAAAAATCAGACCATATCATTTCATATCAATTATCTACGTGAAAATTCTCAGAACACTAATGAAGAAAAAAAAACTTACTGGTACCACAAATAATAGAGCAGCAAAGATTAAAGAGTGATCCAATGCAAACATTAGAAATCAGTCATAGAATGCTATGCATACAGGGGAACAGAGTCAATTGGGGCATTGGCAAGAAGGAAGTAAGCAGTTCTTAAAAAATAGGAGCAGGGAGTAGGAACTCCAGTTACGGGGAACATGTGGTCCAGAAAAGGAATTCAGTCAAAAAAAAACAGAGAACAATAGGAAAACAAACAAACATGTTCTGAAAAATGGCCACCAGGATCAGATCATTCTTGATGGTGAATCAGCATTACTGTGTCTTTACATTTCTTTTTCTTTTTTTCCTTTTTGTCTTTTTTTTTTTTACTGACCGGTAACGGGATCGCAACCCTTGGTGTCGCGCCCATACCTGGGACCGGCAACTGGATCACAACCCTCGGTGTTGCGCCCGCACCGTGCTCAGCCAGTGAGCGGGAACCGGTCTCCACATGGGATCTGAACCCTTGGCGGGAGCGCCTCCACGCTCCCAACCAGCGCACTATCCAGTGCGCCACTGGGCCAGCCCGAGTGTGTCTTTGCATTTCTATAGAGTCCTCTGGACTAGGGGAATCATTGTTTTCACAGTGAAAGGTGGTAATGAATCACAGAAGTGGTATGTGAGAGGGCCCAACTGAGAGGTTAAAAGTCTGCAGGAATGCAAAAAACTGTAAGACTCAGATGGTTTCATGGGGAAAAAACAAAATCTTCAAGGACCAGATAATCTCATTGCCACTTAAATTGTTGCAGAATATAAAAACAAGGAAAAAACTTCCAAGTTATTTCTTTAAAAGCAAATACAACTTTGACACCTAACTTGTCACATAGCACAAAAAAAAGAATACAAGCTAATCTCACTGGATAATATGAATATAAGGATCCCAAATAAAATATTGGCAAATAGCATTCAATGGCATATTTTTTAAAAAATACATCATGACTTGAATTAGTCTCCTAATATTTCTCTAACAAATTACACTACTTGGTGGCTTTAAATGACACAAATTTGTCTTACAGTCTGGATATCATAATCTGAAATGGGTATCAGTGGGCTAAATTAATATGTTGGCAAGGCTGTGTTTTTTCTGGATGCTCTAGAGGACAATCTGTCTCCGTGATGTTTCCAGCTTCTAAAGCTTTCTATCTTTTTTAGCTCAAGCCTTCTTCCTTCATTTTTAAAACCAGCAATGTTTCATCTTCTCTTACCTGACCTCTAATTGTATCCTTATATTTTTTTCTCCAGCTCTGACCTTCCAGCCTCCTTCTTATAAAGATCCTGTGATCACAATGGGCTCTCCTAGATAGTCCAAGACAATCTCCCCCTCTCAAGATCCTCAGTTTAATCATATCTGCAAAGTCCTTTTTGCCATGTAAGGAAACATATTCACAAGTTATGGGGATGAGGCTGTGGACATCTGTGGAGGTCATTGTTCAGCTTATCACATGCTGATGCAATTGGCATTTATTTTAGGATTGCAAGGATAATTCAATATTAGAAAACTGTTACTATTATTTACCATATTAATAGATACAGAATAAATATTATATGGTAATTTCCATAGACACGGAAAAGATCTCCAGCTGAAATGAACATTTGTTTTTTTGAAAACCACTCGGTAAAATAGGAATGAATACCTGTTTAACATTACAAATATATATATATATATATATATATATACACACCTCAGACCAAAAACCAGTTTCTTACTTAATGGAAGATATTCCCACTATGATCAAGAATATGACAAGGACACCCACTATATCCTTTTTATTTGCCATTATGTTAGAAACATTAGTGAATGCATTTAGAAAAGAAAAAAGAATTACAGACACAAAAATTGGCTTAAAAAAGTAAAACTATCTCTATTTTCAGATGTTAAAAGAGTGAAAATTTCAACAGTACTGATGTTAGAAATAATACAAATATTAAAAGAATTTAGATAGAGGAATATGAAATCAACATAAATATAAACATACAAATTATTTTAAAACTATTGGCTAATCCTGATAAACTCTGTGTAATTCAATGGCAGTGTACTTTGAACAGTAATTAATTTTATAAATTTTATTTCTGATTGATTGCTATCTTCAAAGGGCTTAATTTGAAGGTAACATAAGGCTTAATTTGAAGGTAACATATATACAAACAAAAATCTCTTAAAATATGTAATGGATAAGAAAACTCTCATTCACACTAGCAATAAAAAGATAAAATATTTAAGAATCAACAAGAAATTTGCCAAGTCAATAGGAAATTTAAAACACTTTAAAATACTTTTAAAAAATAAAAGTAGACTTGATCAAATGCAAGAAAATCCTATCTTGGATAGGATGTAGCAGCTTCATAATAATGCCAAATCACCTGAAGTTAATATTTAAATTTAACATAATCTCAATAAAAATATCAACAAAGTTTTTTCTGGTGCTGGTCAACTTGATTCCCAAGTTCATAGAAAATAAACATGCCAGCATAGCTAAGAATCCCCCATAAATAAGGACAATGAAGAACAAATAATAAGGTATATATCTCTCATAAATAAAAGTGTGCATCTGGCACATAAAATAAATGGGCCAATGAATTAGAATAAAAAATGTGGAAATAGATATAAGGAAATTTTATATATGATAAAAAGTAGAATCTGAAATCACTGGTGAAAAAGCAGTCTTTTCAATAAGTGTAATGTACACCTGGATTGTCTTTGGCAAAAGATTACTCTGGATCCACACTTCACATCAGAATAAATCTCAAATGAATCAGAGGTCATAATAAAAATGAAGCCATATAAATATTATGTTTTTTTAAATTTTATTTTGTCTATATACAATGTGGTTGATTATTGTATCCCATTACCAAAACCTCCCTCCCTCCTCCCTCTCCCCTCTCCCACCCAACAATGTCCTTTCTGTTTGCTTGTGGTATCAATCGTATAACTTCGTATAATATATGCTATACGAAGTTATGCACCACACACACCAAATATACCAAATATGAGGATAGTCCCCCGGACTCTTTTGGAAATCAGTGAGGGATAACAGGTTGGCTTTTGGGGTGGGTGAAACAGATTCATTTTGGAAGAAGATTCCTGATAACAATATGTCACAGAGGGGACTATCCTCATATTTGGTATATTTGGTGTGTGTGGTGGTGATGAGCCTGGGAACCATATATTTACACCTCTTAGATCTTTACACCTGTAACCACGTGGGTGCAGTGAGCAGTTACACTGCTGTGATAAGGTAAGCCACATTTAAAGTGTGATACTCTTGCATCTGCATGCAGTGGGAACAAGAAGGGAGCACCTGCTGGGGTTAGGTTTGGTGGCTCCTGTTCTGTGTCTGGTGCCGCAGGTTTCACTTAATATAATTCTCTCAAGGTCCATCCATGTTGTTGCAAATGGCAGTATTTCATTTGTTTTTATAGCTGAGTAGTATTCCATTGTGTAGATATACCACATTTTCCGTATCCACTCATCCGATGATGCAGAGAAAAAGGAACTCTCATACATTGTTGGTGGGACTGCAAAATGGTGCAGCCTCTATGGAAAATGGTATGGGGGTTCCTCAAACAATTGCAGATAGATCTACCATACAACCCAGCTATACCACTGCTGAGAATATACCCAGAGGAATGGAAATCATCAAGTCGAAAGTATACCTGTTCCCCAATGTTCATTGAAGCCATATAAATATTAGAGGAAAACATGGGTAAATTCTTTTATAAACTGAGTGTAGGGAAAATAGAATCATCTAGTCAGGCTCCCTCTGCTCAGGACTGGCTGGGGGAGCAGCACATTTCTTGTAAACAAGTTGTGTGGGTGGTGTTATTGTGCATGTGCACCCATGTATCTTTCTAGTTAATTGTTTTTGTGTGTTCTGCAGTTTGTGAAGCAGGCTGGGGGCAGAGAGCTCCCCTCTAACAGTAGAGGGTATTTAGTCTACTGGCAGCGGCTCAGTTTGTTTTTCTTTGGACTTTGCCTAGTTGAGTTTCTGAGTTTCTCTGTGGACTGCTTGGCTCACAGTGTTGTGTGTGCTGAATAAAGACTATTCCTTCTTCAACCAAGGCTCCAAGGACCTTTTTGCTCGTTATGTAGCTCACAGACCTGCATGTGAAGGGTTTGTGAGTGGGTTTGAGGGGTCTGTGAGTTCCAGACCCTAGCCCTAGCTCTACACTGAGAATGGGGGAAACTCTTCTAACTTTGACCCCAAATCCAGATATAATACAAAAACAGGAGGGTTATAAATTTTGTTGACATTTAAAGAAAAGAAAAGTCAACGGGTCAGAGAAAAGTATACATTCACTTAGGAATAGGAGGTTGCATCCTGGGTGACAGCCAGAGACTGTACTACCCAAGGGGCAAGTGGACTTACATGTATAGGAAATTCATTTAGATTACATATATTGCTCGTCAGATTATTTCATTGGTTAGTTAAACAGAGAAGTCTTTAATCATTAGAAAAGTGGGGCATTTGCATCAGAGAGCAGAAAAAGAGAAATGCAGAATATTGTGCAGATTAGGCCAGTTGCCTGGTAGTGTGCACTGTTGCAAGTGCAGACATTTGTAAAAAAATAACTTGGTTCTTATAGTCCCTTGTGGATCTCAGAGTTCATCAGCAGTTCAACATGGAGTCACTGAGGTCAAGTCTGAAATATTGCTAAGCGCACAGTTTGACTACATAAATTTATAAAGAAATGGCTGATTCCAGGCCTGGGCAGAGAGGACGTGAGTCTGGAACGTCTCATGTGATGGAAGCTAGGAAGTTTTCAAAAACTAATGATGACATAAAAAAGACACAGAACTGTCTTATATGGAAACCTATTGGCCAGATGTGGGACCATTTGAGCATCAAAAAGAAAAATAATGCTGTATATTATTACACACTGAATTTTTTAAAAGAATCCATAGTACCTTTGTCAAAAGTAAGAAATTGACGTTGTTATATTGCTACTAATTAAACTTGTGAAACTCTCTGTATTATCTTTGCAACTTTTCTGTACATCTAAAGTTACTTCAAAGTAAACTTTTTATTTACAAAGACAGAATCCATGTATTCATCATGATGATGACATGGGGGGGGAGGCTTGTTGGGGGTTTTTTTTGTTTGTTTTTTATTTCCCAGAAGAATGCCAACTAAGAGTAGAAGTAATAGTAATATTAGCAAATTACTATTTTATGACCCCAAAATGTAAAAATTGATTCAGGCAAAGATGATCAATAAATGCTGATATCATTTGGGGAAAGGTCTTTGGTTAATAATGCATTTATGGGCCGAGCCCGTGGCGCACTCAGGAGAGTGCAGCACTGGGAGTGCAGCAGCGCTCCCGCCACGGGTTCGGATCCTATATAGAGATGACCGGTGCGCTCACAGCGTTCACTGGCTGAGCGCAGTGCATCTGGTCTCAAAAAGGACAATAAATAAATAAATAAATAAAAATAAAATAAAATTTTAAAAAATAATAAGTTAGGGCCGGCCCAGTGGTGCACTGGAGAGTGCCCCGCTTGGGAGTGTGGCGGCGCTCCCGCCGAGGGTTCGGATCCCATGTGGAGACCGGTTCCCGCTCACTGGCTGAGCATGGTGCAGGCGCGACACCGAGGGTTGCGATCCCGTTATCAGTCAGTAAAAAAGACAAAAAAGGAAAAAAAAAATAATAATAATAATAATGTTAAAAAAATTTTTTAAAAAAGAAAAAAATAATGCATTGACATGCCTTGGAGTCAACTCTCCATGGATGTCCTCTTGATTACAGATGAACAAGTTTCTTTACAATGGAGAGATCTGGCAAACCCCACCTTACTGTGGTGGTAAAACTGAGAACCACCAATAATAGAACAAACTGAGACTATGGACCGCCTGATGTAATGCAATGGAAAGTAAACAGCCCACCTGTGTTGTTTTCTTCCACAAGTGTTTTAACTGAATCTAGTCATGAGAAAGAGAAGTTCAGAATGTGGCACATTCTACAGCACAAATAACCTGAACCACTAAAAGGCATCGATGTCATAAAAGACCAAAAAATAATAAAGCAAGTAGACCTCTCTAAAATCAAGAAGAGACATGATAACAAAATGTAAGGTATGGACTTTACTTGGATCCTCTTGTTAAATAAGAATAACAAAAACACCATTATGGGACATCTTGAAACCACCATCCACCCCATAATGCTGGGGCCAAGGACCTTATCTCGGTGGTTCCAGGCAAGGTTTCCACACCTGGCACAACAGCCAGCCCCTCAGGATTGCCTGGGGCAGGCTCTGAAGTTCTAAAAACCTTCACCTTTTCCACTTGGAATTTGACCTTTCTAATAACTATCCTGTTGTCACACTACTGCTGCAGAAGAGGCTGCAGTACTACCCAGTTCATAGAGTGAAGCTAACAATGCTGCCTTCAAATGATGGAAGATATTTTATCTTTTCTAACCTAAGCTAAAGGTAAACATTCTCCAAGTGCTTCTCATAACATGGTTTAAGGGTTCCTAATTATTCCTTTAAAATGTCTTTATTGCACTGTGGTTCACATAACATCAAATCCATCCTTTTAAAGTGTACTTATTCGGGCCGGCCCGGTGGCACACTGCTACAGTGCGCTGCTTGGGAAGTGCGGCGGTGCTCCCGCCGAGGGTTCGGATCCCACATATAGACCGGCCGCTCACTGGCTGAGCGAGGAGCGGGGGCAACACCGAGGGTTGCAATCCCGTTGCCGGTCCTGGTCCGGTACGGGCACGACACTGAGGGTTGCGATCCATTGCCGGTCACGAAAAAAAGACAAAAAAATAAAATAAAATAAAAATAAAGTGTACTTATTCAATGGCTTTTAGTATATTCACAGAATTGTGCAACCACCACCACAATCAATTTTAGAACATTTTCATCATCCCAAAAACTCAATCCACATTTCCTTTCAAATTTCCCCATCCCCTGGCAACCACTAATTTAGTTTCTGTCTCTATGAATAATTTCCCTATGATGAACATTTCTTATAAATGAAATCATATAATATAATCATGTACTGCATAACATGTTGGACAACAGGCTCAGAGCAATAGGAATATAGCATCATATAGCCTACATGTGTAGACTGTACCATCTAGGTTTGCATAAGGTCACTCTATGTTGTTCACACAACAACAAAATCACATGACGATGCATATCTCAGAATGTATCCCATCATTAAGTGATGCCTGTCTCTATGTGGTCCATTGTGACTAACTTCTTTCATTTAGCCTAATGTTTTCAAGGTTCATCCATGTTGTAGTACATATTTGTATGTGATTTATCTTTATTTTAACATAATATTTCATTGTTTGGATATACTACATTGTGTTGAGCCATTCATCAGTTGATGAACATTTGGGTTGTTTCCATTTGGGGGTATTATGAATAAGGACAACTGGTATACTCTCTCCGGTTGCTATGTCCTCCCTACTACACAAGCTGAGCAAATCCTTTTAGATTTCCATAATTCAGTTCAGACAGGCTATGAACCCCTACTACGCCTTCTTCAGCCCTTATATTACTCTCCCACAAAAGGACACGCTATCCTCTAACCTTAGTAGATACCTTTTCAGGTTGGTTTGAGGCTTTTCCCTGCACGTCAGAGGATGCTACAGCAGTAACACATGCTCTCACCTCAGAAATCATCCCTCGTTTTGGCCTCCCCACCAGTCACTCACTCGCCTACAGGCTGTGCCCTGAAAGCCCACAGGCCTCAGCCCCCTCGAACTTATGTACGGTAGACCCTTCACACTCACACCTTTCCCTTCCAGCTCATCACCTTTAGGCCAGTATCTCCCTATTCTTTCGCTCATTAGGGATCTTCTTTGTGAACAGGCCAACCTTCTATTACCTCATCCTTTCCCCACCACCCTCTCAGACTTTAAACTGAGCCCAGGACAGCAAGTGCATATGAAACCCCGAATCCCAAAGCCTCTCTCGCCATGCTGGGAAGGGCCTTATACAGCACTTCTCGCCACCTGCATGGCAGTAAAAGTACTAGGCAAGGCCCCTCAGTATCATTTATCATGGGTAAAACTAGCACCTGAGACTTTACCCAAAGAACCTGTTAACACCAAGGCAGAGGGGTCCTTCTGCTCAACCCCCAACCCAACATCTCCTCACACTTTGTCCATTTTAGGACCATGAAACTGAAAATCTCCAGGACCTCCACTTTTCCCCCAATCCCAGAAGAAGGATGATCTTGCCCCCGGCAATTATCCTCTCACTCCTGCAGGCCACTTCACGTTCCTCACACAAGAGCTACAATTACACTATGTGTTCTAGTACTTGCTACAGGATTGGCAGCAGCTGCCCCAGAGCAGTGGAACATAGGAAGGTTTCTCCTGCACTTCTTTACCTCCTATCAGTAGGAAGCTTCTTAGCAAGTTCACTGTGTCAATGTCCCCTTTAAATTATTTTGGCTCCTAACCCTTTGCATCCTTCCCATGTTTTTCCTCCTATCTCAATGCTCCCCCTTACCTGGAACATGGAGGTTCCAGGTCCGCAGGGACGATGCAGTCCTCAGTGAATCAGACTGGTCCCCGAGTGACTCATCTGTCTCCCACTTAGTGAGAAAGTTTTCGTGGTCACCCCCCTCCCTGTCGATGCAGCCCACAACGTTTCCACACATGTCTCTGCACTTTCCCCTCATCTCACCTCAGTGGGGACTGTCCGCGTTGTGCGGGGCCCATCCACACTCTGCCTCACTAACACCAAACGCTACCACGCACTTACCCCCTCCTCATTCATGCCCTAAAACTGGAATATATTTCCTTTGTAAAACTACGTTATCCTGTTGCCTGCCCCCCAACATGATTTCTTGCATATTCTTTTGGCTCGTCCCTGACATCACCCTCCAGACAGATGGAGAGATGAAGATGGGACTGGGACTAACTTTGCCCCCCCCTCAGGAAGTGCCCCCGCTCCCGTAGGGCACTAATTGTACATTTTAACTGGGGCAGGGGTCCTTCCTGCAGCTGGGACTGGCATAGCGGGCCCTGCTACTGCCTCTCAGTTCTATCAAAAACTCTCAGAAGAACTAATCATAGACAGCATCTCCTCCCTGCAGTGACAGGTCACCTCACTTGTGACAGTTGACAGTTGCTTTACAGAACCCTCAGGCCCTTTACTTCCTTACAGCTGAGAAGGAAGTCACCTGCCTCTTCTTGGGGGAAGAATGCTGTTATTATGTAAATGAGTCTGGGGTGACCCAAAACAACTGAAACCATTTCACTGAACCCTTGGATACCCTGGCTTATGCCCCTCCTAGGACCCCTAACTGTGCCTCATCCTTCTTTTGGTCCCTGTCTGTTTTGGTGTTTCTCTAATTTCTTGCAGAAACGTATGCAGGCTTTCACCAACCAAAGGGCCGCTGAATTGTCCCTGCAAGGAGGATATCAGCCCCTCAGAATCAGTGACCCTTCCCCGGAGGAATACAGCCTCCCCACACGAAACCAACACCCCGCCACTTAATCTTTTATTTTTTTTATATCTTCGCCCATCTCCAGCAGAAAGTAGCTTCAGAAGAATGAGACCTCCACCCTTTTTCCTATACTTAAAAGGGAGGAATAATAGATCTGCAACATAACCAGCGCCACTTTAGACAATCCCAAGAACAAAATGGCGCTTCCCACCTCCTCCCCTACCCCCTTCGCTTTACGAGAAGCCTCCTGACTTAAACAGAAACCCCTTTTGCTTCCGCAAGGACGCAGTTCTCCGCCCTGATCCACATTAGCATAATGACCCTCCTTGATGGTATCAGCCAGCCCTTGGCGCACTACATAAGCTCTACCACCCCCACACCTGGTGCTGTCCACCATTTTCAGGGCAGCCCTGGGCCCTGTGCCATGCACCTGTGTACAAGGTTTTGTGTAGACCTATATTTTTTACTCTATTGGGTTTATACCTAGCAGGGGAATTGCTGGGTCATATGGTAACTCTATATTTAACTTTTTGAGGAACTGTCAAACTCTTTTCCACAGTGGCTGTACAATTTTACATGCCCATAAGCAATAGGTGAGAGTTCCAGTTTTTCTACATCCTCAGCAACACTTGCTGATTATAGTCACCTTAGAAACTGTTTGGTTCTAGCCATCCTAGTGGGTGTGAATTAGCATTTCCCTGATAACTAATAAGGTTGCACTGTGGTTTTGATTAGCATTTCCCTGATAACTAATAATATTGCACATCCTTCCATGTGCTTATTGGCCATTTATATGCATTCTTTAGAAAAACGTCTAATCAAATCTTTTCTCATTTTTTAATTGGATTGTTTGATTTTTTTATCAGCTTACTCCCTTTTTTTGCCCTCTAAGTGAACAATAATTGTTTAAATCCTGCTACTTACTATGTGTATGATTATGGGCAAATTATGTAAATTCTTGGCACCTTTGTTTCTCCACCCATCAAAATGAGATCATATTACCAACATCATAGACTCTTTGTGAGGGCTTAGTGTATATAAAGCATTTATTACAGTGAAGCATTACAGGTGTTCAGGAAATGAGACTCAAATCTGAAAGGACGCATTGATGGTAGAAAGCAACTATGGTGCAATTAGGATTCTGTTCTTGGGGATTTGAGATAGCATTTACAAAATAAAAGATAATGATAATTGTGCTTAAAGTCCTGTCAAAAAGTTATGAAATATTTTAAGTCAGGATATTATTAAATATCTCCAAAAGACACATCAAGCTATGCTATACTTACATAAATGTAATAAAAATTATAATACTGTAACTAGATGGAAAAGCTTACAAAAGGAAAGAAATTACAAAACACTATGTTAAAATAGTATTAAAAATAATTATTTGACATGCAGAATTAAATGGTTTGGATATATTTTATATACATGTTTTAAGGTTTTGTGGAACTACACCAATACGATCCTTGGCCCCAGCATTATAGTATGAAGGACGGAAGACCTGGAGTCTTGAAAGAAATGGATTTGAATCCAGGCTGCACCTGCACACTGTCTCCTTCCAAAGAACCCCAGAGGACAAGGTTCTGACACAGCACAGATCAAATCGGGTCTCTCCACTTAACTGCAAACTGTAAAGATAAGACACAGCTGACAGCCCCTAGGTTAGATGGAAATTATGTTCTTCTTCTTCTACATTCATGTTATAAAGAGATAATACTGTTACTCATCTAGCCTCATGAACTTTCTATCGTTGAAATGAAGAAAATATAGTGAATTTTTCAGGTTAAAAAATGAGTTCGAAAAAATGAAAGACCTGTCATGAAGTGAATCGGTGTGGCAGATCTCTCAGGTGTTCTGACTCTGGAACCAGGATTCTTTTCTTATCATGCTCTGTTTTCTAAAATGTGCTGTCTGAAGCTAAGTTGTTTTAAAGACTTAGTTAGGAAAAGGGAAATTCAAAGCCAACTGTCTGTTCCTTCCACTCTGACTTCTCCTGAAGTCAGTGTGTTGCAACTATCAGCGGATTAGAAACAGTGCTGGCTCTGCCTCTCGTTGGCGTGGAAGATCAGCCCATCACCTGAACGTGACCCTTCACTCTCCTTCATCACCCATAACGTGATGACAACTGCGGTTGCCTTAGCTCATCGATATACTGGTTTGAGGAAAAATTTGATAATGTATTTGAACATGCTTTGAAAAGTATAAAGTACTACATAAATATAATGTCTTATTTGCTAATAGCACTACTAACATTAATACAATGCTTAGTAACAATCCTGCCCTTTTCTGAATTCCCATAGCACTTTATCTATATCTCTCTTAAGATGCTTATTTTTCACCTCATGCATTAAAACAATTGGTGTTTGTTAGGCAGATGTTCTTTGATGACAAGGACTATGAGGCTTTTAGACCCTTATATCTCTGAAGTGTGCCTATTGCAGTGCGTGGAAATTTTGCCAGAGGCTTAGATTATAACTGAGACCATCCTTGCCATGGAGGCAGATGCGATATTCCCAGCGTGCGGTGCTGCAGATGAATCAAGGGCACACCAGACATGAGGGCACTGGTAGTGTTAGAGCTCCCTCCTCCAACCCCTTAATAGTCATAGGGCAAAGTTTTAAGAATTAATTGTGGGTGAAAATCTACATTTCAAACAGTTTTTAAAGAGACAACTTTTTTCAGATGCAAGAATGTGCTCCAGTGTCCATAGACATGCTTCAGCATTGACGTATTCTGCATCAGACATTCCATGTAACCCCATCCAGTTGTATAATGCTGTGTATTGCTGTGTTCTTGTGTTTTAAAAAAGTGAATAACATTAGCAATGGGAAAGTGAATAGAACCGTTAATCGTTTGTTAATTGTTTTTCTGTGATATGGGCATTAACCTGTGTGTGTGTGTGTGTGTGTATGTGTGTGTATGAGTTTGCATTTGTGGGTGTGAGCTTTGCCTTCTGTGTACACATAACAGCACTACTCTCACCAGGCAGTTGGTGCTTTGAAGTTATGCCTCCAGAGACAATGAAGAATTTATGCTAATATATGCATTCTACTAAGCCCTTTTATAATTAAGGAGAATGAATTTTCTAGACAGCTGACCTGGGTCAGGTTGTAACTTATGATCACTGAATAGCTTTAAAACTAATTGAGGGGGCCGGCCCGGTGGCGCACTGCTGTAGTGCGCAGCTTGGGAAGCGCAGCGGCGCTCCCACCGAGGGTTCGGATCCCACATACAGACCGGTTCCCGCTCACTGGCTGAGCGAGGCGCGGGAGCAACACCGAGGGTTGCAATCCCGTTGCCGGTCCCGGTCCGGTACGGGGGCGACACTGAGGGTTGCGATCCATTGCCGGACACGGAAAAAGACAAAAAGGAAAAAAAAAAAAACTAATTGACCCTGAGGCCAAAGTCTTTGGCCTCAGCTAGGAATGCCACATCGCCTAAGAGCAACACTGTTCAGCCAGCAGCAGTGGACCACTCTGTGCAGCCCTGGTCTATCTCACTTTCCATCTACCTTTCTATTCAGTTGTATGTGTGCTTAAAAGTTTAATTATCTTCCCTTTTAGAAATGGGCTCTGTTAATACCTGCAATCATTCCTTTCAATTATCATCTTTGGCCTTCGAAAAGAGGGCATTCCAATTTCATGGTCAAACTCAGGATACAATTTTATACTTGAAAATAATTGCGACAGCTACACCGGCACATGGAGGCAGATGACACTTAAGCTACCAATGGCCCAGCACTTAATTGGCTGAATGAGAGAGTTTGAGATGTCCTCCAGAGTTTCTAGGAAATTTTGGAACTGGATCTTGCAGATTAATATATGAAACAATTATTATTTTTGGTCTGACAGAGGCAGCAATTAGTACCTGGACTTACTAAGAATAAATGCTGTTGACAGCAATTATTAAAATAGTAATTGGTACCATTGATCTGGACATCACTAAAGCTTTACACAAGTGGATGCTTTACAACGTGCTTCTAGATGCTTTCGACTTGCAGAATTCATTTATATTATTAGAGTGCATTTCCTGCAGATTTTGGCTAATAAATTCTACTATCCTGATTTAAAACATTTTTTAAAATACGCTGACTACCTACAGATAAAACCAAAGCCAAAATGGGTAAGATGACCCTGTTGGGTCAAAGGCTGAGTCACAACAGAAAAGGGATCACAACTCATAGTTCTGATGTTCCTTCCTAGGCAAATCTAAAAACCAAGTCAACTTCAACCACAGAAATACATTCCAGTTTATGTGAGGAAACAGTCTTTTTCTTAAGAGAATCAGTCACTGATTTCCAAGTTTAGCACTGGAAGGAGAATTTTCAATGAATTCTCCTGTTGAATGCCTGATCATTTCCACGCTGTTATATGAAGCTTTGCTGGGACCATCCTCTGGGATGTCACAAGGCTAACATTATTACTGATGCAACAAAGATCTCAGAGTTGAACTGATACCCATGTGTATTGTCTGACCACTGGCATTCTCTCTTCTAAAGGATCAGTACAATGCCTTGACCATAAAATAGGTATGAGATGTGTAGAAATTGAAGTTTATGATTTTTAAAACTGCAATTTAAGATTCCTGAGAGGTCAATTTCTTTAAAAATAATAAAACTCAGGGCCGGCCCGGTGGCGCACTGGATAGTGCGCCGCTTGGGAGTGCGGAGGCGCTTCCGCCGAGGGTTCGGATCCCATGTGGAGACCAGTTCCCACTCACTGGTTGAGCACGGTGCAGGTGCAGCACCGAGGGTTGCGATCCTGTTGCCGGTCCCCGGTACGGGCGCGACACCGAGGGTTGCGATCCCGTTACTGGTCAGTAAAAAATGACAAAAAAGGAAAATAATAATAATAATAATAATAATAATAATAAAACTCAGCCCTTTGTTTCTAACAGTGCTTCTTCAAAACTTGCTCCCCTTCATCTGAGGGCAAAGCCTCTGCCCCAGGTCCTGAGTGCCACTACCAAGGCTGCACCCTGGAGACCCATTCAGCAACCCCCTGTGGGAAGTGGCTCCTTAACTCTTTGGTGTTTTCATGATTGACGTTCACGTTTCTCCTTCACATTCCACTCTGCATCTGAAGACGTTGAACAGTTCCACTCATAAAAGCAAGTTTGAAATACATACTTTTTAAACCTGATTCAGTAATGAAATGATTAAGTAACTGCGTCTCACTTTCTGTTTAATGGCACAGTTCAAAATGTTTAGGTTATATAAGGCTACGTACTCCATTATGCCTGTTGATTTCCAAGCTGCTATATAAACAACAGAAACCAACAAATCTAGGGCAAAAGCACTTTGTAAAGCATCCACATGTGCACAGAACCATCCAGAGAGTGGAGCAAAGCTGGCTCAAAGCCAAAACCAAAGCACAGTTACCTGTCCCATCCCATCCAACTGTGCCAATGGCTTCTCAGCCAATCACCTCATAAAAACTAGCTTGGGTATTAAAGAAAGGTATCTGCTAGATTTCTAACTGACATTTGGCTTTCAGAGCTGGGCTGAGTGAACATGGCAGACACCAAACTGTGCACCCGAAATTTTTATAATCAGGATAGTGGAATTTATTAGCCAGAATGACTTGAAATCTGAAGGAAATGCACCCTAATAATGTAAAGCACTTTCACAGATAGATTTTGGCAACAATTCACAACAATGTTCATTGATTACCTACAGATAAAGCTAAATCCAAAATGGGTAAGATGACCTGCGGGGTCATGGTCTGAGTCACACAGAAGAGGGATCACAACTCGAGGTTCTGATGTTCCTACCTATGCAAATCTAAAAACCCAGTCAAATTCAACAGTGAAAACACATTCTAGTTTATGTGAGGAAACAGTCTTCTTTCTTAAGAGAATTAGTTGCTGATTTCAAAGTTTAGCATTGGAAGGAGAATTCTCATCTATCTGTGAGCAGACTGCTATATTTTCTCTCATACGTGTACATGAGTGTGTGTGTGTGTGTGTGTGTGTGTGTGTGTGTGTGTGTGTGTGTGTGTAGGTCACTTACTAACTCATGCATGTATTTATTCATTAATTCAACAAATATTTACTAAGTGCCAGACACTATTTTAGCTTTTGGAGTTGCAGGAAAAAAAGCTAAGTCCCTACCCCTTAGAGCTGGCATTCCTGTGAAGAGACAGTGAGTAAACAAGCACACGAGTACAGCACAGGTGACGTGGTAACAGGTTCAATCAAGGGAAGCAAAGCCAGGTGAGGAGAGTGGAGAGTACCGGGGTGGGGTGTGGGTGGGCTGCTCATTTATTTAGGAAAGCCAAGGAAGGCCTCTGTGAGATAGCATCGGGTCAGAGACCTGAAAACAGGGTGGGATATGCACAGAACTCTAGAGGAAGTGGGCTCCAGGCAGCAAAAAGAGCAAGTGCAGAGGTCCTGAGGCAGGAGCATGTTTGGTGTGTCAGAAAACTACCAAGAGGTTCCACAGCTGGAACGAAGTGAGGGTGAGCAGAGTGGGGAAGAACAATCCACATAAATGGACGAGCAGGGTCTTCACAATTCCATCGGTTAAGTCCCCTTTTTATTCTTCCCTTCACCATTCCTCTACCATCATCCTCCAGTGCAACTCCTATTACTAACCCAGAATGTGTCCTTCCAGAATGTTCCCTTTGCTCGTATAATCATATTCAGATATACGTATTCAGACACTTAAGCGTTGTGTTCTGTCTTTGCTTCCTAAAAATGAGAATCATATTATTCATACCTGCATATTGCACTTCTCACTTAATCACATCAACAATATTTTTCACATGTGCATGTCAGATAACAGAGCTTTAACTTATTATTTTCAAAGATGATATGAAATTCCATGAATTGAAGATATTCCATTTTATGTACCCCTCTCCTATTGATGGACATTGTTTCTTTCTAGCATTTTTTTTTTTTTGCTACTATCCCAGCAAATATCTTGAATATATATCCTTAGATACTAACAGCTTTATTTGATGAAATATATTCATTAGAATGGGAGTGATGGAGTAAGTATAGGTTTACTAATAGATATAGGAACCTTTAAAAGAAAAATATTATAACAGTTTACATTTTGCTTAGGAATGTGTGAGAGTAGCTTCTCCTCACATCCCTGCCATCGATGTGTTATTTTTACCTAAATGATGTGTATAAAAGGTAAGCCTGCCAATATTATCATTTAAATTCTCCTGAAGGCTAAGGCTCTTAATATTCTTTTTTCTTTATTGAAACAATAGATTATACATATTTGTGGGGTACAGAGTTGACTATCAGTATTTGTTTACAATATGTGATGATCAAGTCAGGATATCTGGCATATTCATCCTTACAAAACATACTCATTCTCTGTGTCCATTAACCAATTTCTCCCTAATGCCCTTACCCCTTTCCTCCCTCGAATAACCACAGTTCTGTTCTCTCCTTCTGAATGTTCAAAGTATGATTCTGTGTTGTTTGTTTCTTTCTTCCTCTTTCTTACCTTCTTTCTTTCTCCCTTCCTTCCTTCCTTTTTTATTTTTAGCTCCCACATATGAGTGAGGACATATGGTATTTCTCTTTCTATGTCTGGCTTATTTCACCTGGCATAATTTTCTCTAAGTTCATCCATATTGCTGTGAATGGCAGAATTTCATTCTTTTTTATGGCAGAGTAGTATTCCATTCTGTATATATACCACATTTTCCTTATCCAGTCAACCATCAATGGACATTCAGATGGTTCCATACCTTGGCTATTGTAGATAGCTCTGCAACAGACATGGGAGTGCAAGTTTCCCTTTGATATCATGATTTCCATTCCTTTGGGTATATAACCAGCAGTAAGATTGCTGGCTTATATGGTAGTTCTGTCTGTAGTTGTTTGAGAAACCTCCATACTGTTTTCTGTTACACCTTTTTTCTCTGTGTAACAGATACAAAGAAAAGAATTACATGAACACTTAGCAATATGTATGCATTGAGGCCCGGATGGACTGCACTTCAGTAATTTCCCCATTAGTAGGGGCAGAACTGAATGTGTCAGCCCACTTCCAAAGTTAGCCTCTTCCTGTTATTGTAAAGACAAGGAAGTTTTACAAGAAAATTCAGTTGACTTAACCATTACAATGACACAAGGATGCTGGCAGAATTATGGCTAACAAATGGAAAGCTAGTAACATCATTGAAATAAGCAAAGTAATATTCCATAATGCAATTTGCAAAAAGTTAAGTTGATCCACCAACAAAAGCTTGTTCTTAGCAAATACTGTGTTTTCTTACAGCAGTTTCCTCAGTATTTTTACATAACAATAAGGCAACTTTCCTAACATATCCATTAGTAGGTTAATCAAGAACATTTGTCCTTCAGCCAGCAACTTTGCTGTGCTACAGAGACTTTAGCCTGAGGAAAGTTTCCCATCTTTTGCAAGGTTAACATTTCTACATGTAATTTTTTAAAGTTAGGTTAAACCTGAAATTAGAGGTCTTTGGAAGCTAGGCCCTGTGAAACACATTTGCTTTATAAATGTCAGTATAAAGACTGCATTAATTTACAGTCCCACTAACAGTCAGAAGGGTCCCCATTTCTCTTCATCCTCACTAGCATTTGTCATTCTCTGTCTTTTTTATAATGGCCAGTCTAACTGGGTGAGATGATATCTTAATGTGATTTTGTCTTGTATTTCCCTGATGATTAGTGATGCTGAGCATTTTTTTCATGTACCTGTTGGCCATTTGTATGTCTTCCTTAGAGAAATGTCTATTCAGCTCCTTTGCCTATTTTTTAATCAGATTATTTGGATTTTTACCATTAAGTTGTTTGAGTTCCCCGTATATTCAGGAAATTAAACCTTTGTTTGATGTATAATTTGCAAATATTTTCTGCATTCTGCAGGTTGTCTTTTCACTCTGTGGATTGTTTCCTTTGCTGTGCAGAAGCTTTCAGTTTGACATAATTCCATTTGTTTATTTTTTCCTTTGTTGCCCTTGCTTCTGCAGTCTTATTTATAAGGTCTTTGCCCAGCCCTATATCCTGAAGTGTTTCCCCTATGTTTCCTTCTAGGAGTTTTAAGTTTCAGGTCTTATATTTAAGTCTTTAATTCATTTTGAGTTGATTTGGTATATCGTGAGAGGTACGGGTCTAATTTCATTCTTGTATGTATGGATGTCCAGTTTTCCCAGCACCATTTATTGAAAAGGCTGTCCTTTCTCCAGTGTATTTTCTTGGTGCCTTTGTCAAAGATCAATTGGCTGTAAGTACATGGATTGATTTCTGGGTTCACCATTCTGTTCCATTAGTCCAAGAATACATTAATATTCTTATTGGTCATTTTTTGATTTGTTGTTCTATGAAATTGCTTTTGCATAATCTTTATTCTCTTTTCCATTCAATCATTCATTGTTTTCTGAGCAATTTTTCAGAGGACTTTATTTTAAATAAATTAACCCTTTTTACTCATCTTTATTGCCATTTTCTTCAAAATATATTAGTAATTTTATATAATAACAAATAAACTAAATATTATATTATGGTAGTTTGCCATGTAAAAAGATTTTTAATCAAATAATTTTATTTCTTTTATAACTCCTGGATTTTCTGTCTTTATTAAGAAGTTTTTCTCCTCACCCCTATATTTTACCTGTAGTCTCAGTCTCATATTTCCTTATGAGTTGCAATTTTTTTTTTACTGAAGTATTTAATACATCTGGAATTTGCTTTTCGATGTGGGGTAAGATAGGAATTTAATTTTATTGTCTTACAGATTATCAGACTGCTGTGTCAGCACCATTTATTAAATAATACTTTTTTTCACCAATCTTACCAAATGTTATGTGTTATCTTCTCTTACATTCTGAGATTTTTTTGGATCTCTGTTCTGTTCCACTGTGCTATTTCACCCTGGCTCTATAGTGCTCTAATATTTGGCTAAAATTAGTCCTCCCTCATTCTTCTTTTTTTCTACTTTGCTTGTTATTCTTCAAAAAGTGTTCTTTCTTATGAATTTTAAGATAATTTTATCCAACTCCATTAAAACATTTTCCCATTAGAAGGCCAATTGTAATTTAAACTTACATATATTACTTTTTGGAAAACTGACATTTAAATTACCTCAGTTCTTCCCACCCTAGAATACTGTGTGATTCGGGTGGCTGAGTTCAGTTCCTGCTCCTGGGTAGCTTACCAGGCCCAGTGGCTTTCTTATTAAATTTATCTCTATCGGTAGAGTTTTCTTTTCCCTATTGTGAATGAAACATTTTTTTATATTTTTATTTCCAAATTCTAATTCTTAATAGGAATTCCTGTTAATATTTTTAAATAAATTTTTAATATCTATTGATGTAATCATAATGTGTTGGACCTGTAGTTCTTACATAAAAAGAATATATCGATAGATTCCCTGATATGAAAATATTCTCCCTAGAATAAATAAACCTCACTTGAATTTAGAATATTATACATTTGGTTATTTGGGGATTCTGCTTCCACATATTTTATTTCCAAATTTTCACATCTAATTCATGTATAAATGGGTTTATTGTTATTGTTTTTCAATATCTTTATCAGGTTTAGACACTAAAGTTAGGCTAGGGAGGTTTTTATTTTCCATAATCTCAAATTATTTAATAATATTGGAATTCTTTGTGGTTAGACTAAATTTAACTTTAAGAATATCTAAAGTTTTTTCAAAGATAGAATATTAATTACTTTTCCAATCACTTCTTTGGTAACTTGTCTAAGTTTTATATTTTTTGGTTCTATTATAAAAAAATCATATTTTGCTAGGTAATCACCCAATTCTAATATCAAATCTTTTTGTAATAGGGTTACATATATGATTCACTTATAATGCTTGGGTCCTTTATAATTCCTTCTTCGTTTTTAGTATTTTTATTTTTGTCCTTTCCTCTTTTTATTCAAACTTATGAGTGATTCATGTACTCATTTTTCCCCCCAAAACCTGCTTTCTTGGCTTTCTAGTCAAGTAATTTCAGCTTTTATATTGATTAATTCCCTCTTCATAGTTTTTGATTTTTTTTTTTGTTGGATATTTTTTGAAATTTTTAAACAAACGTTTTTCATTTTTTTCTCTTTATTCTTCAATTAAGAATATAATTTTCTCTGAGTAGAGCTTTTGATATTCTGTAGATTTTATTTCTTTATTCAAATGGGGGTAAAATATACATACAGTAAAGTGCCTAGGTAAGTGTTTTTAGGTCAATAAGTTTTGACAATGTAGACACCCATACGACACTACCCAAAATAGAAGATAGAGTGTTAAAATTCCTCAGAAAGGTTCCCTTACCCTTCCCAGCCAATCCCTCACTCCACCTCACCAGGTGCAACCACTTTTCTGATTTTTGTCACCATAGATTAGTTTTGCAAGTTTTAGAATTCATATAAACAATTTCACACAGAATATACTTGTTTCTGGCTTCTTATACTTAGTATCATGTTTTTAAAATTCATCTGTGTTGCTGCCTGTGTCAACACTTCCCAGCCTTTACCAATGAGTACTAGTCCGTTGTGTGAATACACCTCAGTTTGTTTCTCCATTAACCTATTAGATATATTTGATTTGCTAATATTGTATCTACGTTCATGAGGGATATTGTTTCATAATTTTCATTCCTTATGTCTTTGTCAGGTTTGAGTATTGAGGTTATACTGCTCTTACAAAACAAATTTGGAAGTTTTCCCTTCTCCTTATTTTTTGAAAGAGTATGTGTAGGATTAGTATTATTTCTTCCTTGATAAAACACACCAGTGAAGCTGCCAGAGCCTGGAGTTTTCTTTGTGCATAGAGTTTTAATCACAAATAGAATTTCTTTCATAAATTTGGGCTGTTTAAATTTCTGGTTTCTTCTTAAGTCTGTTTTCGTCAGTGAAGTTATTGGCATAAAGTTATTAATAGCGTATTTTTAATAATACTCCCTTTTTATCATTGATGTTAGTAATGTGTTATCTTTTTTATCAGTCTTATTATAAGTTTATCACTTTTATTAATCTTTTAACAAACTTTTAACCTTGTTGCTTGCTCTCTATTGTTTATTTTTCATTTCACTGGTTTCTGCTTTTATATTGTTTTTTTCTTCTACAAACTTTAGATGTAATTTGTTATCCTATCACCATTTTGAATATGAAAGCTTAGAAAATTGATTTTAAACATTCTTTATTCTCTAAAATAAACAATTAAAGCTATATATTTCCTGTAAATATTTTTCAGTGGCAAATCTTAATATGTTGTGTTTTTATTATCATATGGTTCAAAATAGCATCTTTTTTCCCCTGTGATTTCACCTTTGATACAAGGATCATTTAGGAGCTGGTTGTTAAATTCCCAAATATTTAGAAATTCTTCAGTCATGTTTTTGCCACTAATTTCTAATTTAATAGCATTGTGGCACTGTAAAATGTCAATCCTTTGATACTTATTGAGGCTTGTCTATGGCTTAGCAGATGACCTCTCATCCATTTTTATCAGCATTTTATTTGTGCTTGAAAAGAGTGAATATCCCATAGTAGTTGGTTTTATTGTTCTAAAAGGTCAATTAGTCAAGTTTGTTCAGAATGTAATTGAAATTATTCAAATATTCTCTGTGCTTACTACTTTTTTGTGAACTTCATCTATACATTACTCAGAAAACAGGTATTAAAATGTATGTCTTATGATTATAGGTCTGTCGGTTTCTTCCTCTGATTCTTTCAAATTTTGTTTTATATATTTTGAAGATGTGTTATAGATGCATACACATTTAGGATGTCTTCTTAATAAGTTGTTCTTTGTATCATTATAGCATGTTCCACTTTATCTCTAGAGATGTCAGTTGTCTTGAAATCTACTTTGTGTGATACTGATTTAGCCAGACCAGTGTTATTGCACTTAGCATTTGTGTGGCTTGTATGACCAAGGAACTAAAATTTTATTTCATTTTATTTTAATTAATTGAAATATAAATATGAATAGCTACATGTGGGTAGTGTATCAGACTTTAGAGATTACAATATGCATCTTTAAGTTACCACAGTTTACTTTTTTTTTGGCAGCTGGCCAGTATGGGAATCCAACAGTTTACTTTTTAAAGTATATTTACTCGTGAGGAATGTAAGGAATTTACAAACATATAATTCCATTTATCCCTTTCTTGCCCATAATGCTCTTATTTTACTTCTATGTATGCTATATACATTATATGCATCATTAGCCAGATAGAAAATTATAGTATTAACTTAATTAATAATGGCTGAGTAACTCCTAAATGATGTTTGTTTAAGCAATGGAACACAGCCCAAATCTATATAATGATAAAGGGATCTATCCAGCAAGAAAAAATAACAATCATACATATGTATGTACCCAACAATGGAGCAGGCAGATATATAAAGCAAACATTATTAGACCTAAAGAAAGAGATAGACACCAATACCATAATAGGAGGGGACCTGAAAACCCCACTCTCAACGTTGGACAGATCATCTAGGCAAAAAATCAACAGAGAAACACAAGGTCTAAACAACACTTTAGACCAATTGGACTTGGCAGATATCTACAGAACATTCTATCCAACAACCTCAGAATATTCATTCTTCTCATCTGCACATGGAAAATTCTCTGGGATAGAACATGTTAGATCACAAATCAAGTCTCAACATATTCCTAAAAATTGGAATTATTTCATGTATTTTTTCAAAACTCAAAGAATTAAAACTAGCAATCAATAACAGACAAAACTCTAGAAACTGTACTAATAAAACAATAAGTTGTTTTTTCAAGAAGATAAATAAAATTGGCAAGCCATTAGCTAGACTAACTAAAAAAAGAAGAGAGAAGATACAGCAAAAATTAGAAATGAAAAATGAGATATTAAAACTGATACCTTGGAAATACAAGGAATTATTAGAGACTATTATAAACAACTTTATGCCAACAAATTTGAAAACCTGGAAGACATGGATAAATCTCTGGACACTCAAACTACCAAGACTGAACCAAGAAGAAACACAAAACCTGAACAGACCAGTAACAATCAAAGAAATTGAAGCTGTAATCAGCAATCTCCTAACAAAAAAAATCCGAGGACTGGATGGCTTCACTGCAGAATTCTTACAAACCTTTAAAGAAGAATTAATACCAATTCACCACAAACTATTCCAAAAAATTGAAACAGAGGCCATTCTCCCAAATTCATTCTTTAAGGCAAACATCACCCTGATACCAAAACCAGACAAATGTACAACAAAAAAAGAAAACTACGGGCCAGCCCAGTGGCGCACTGGATAGTGCGCCGCTTGGGAAGCGCGGCAGGGCCCCCGCCCGCGGGGTCGGGTCCCCCATACAGACCGGCTCCCCCCCCCCGGCCCAGCGGGGCGCGGG
>NW_007735335.1:7625-9273 GCF_000696425.1 Galeopterus variegatus | reverse complement strand
AAAAAAAAAAAAAAAAAAAAGAAAAAAAAAAAAGAAAAAAAAAAAAGAAAACTACAGGTCAATATCTTTGATGAATATAGATGCAAAAATCCTCAATAAAATATTAGCTAATAGAATACAGGAACACATACACAAAATTATACACCATGATCAAGTGGGATTCATCCCAGAGATGCAAGAATGGTTCAACATAGGGAAGTCAATAAATGTGATACACCACCTCAACAGAATCAAAGACAAAACCATATGATTATCTCACTAGACAATGAAAAAGCATTTGACAAGATTCAACATCCCTTCATGAAAAAGATTCTCAATAAATAAGGTATAGAAGGAAAATATCTCAACACAATTAAAGCTATATATGACAAATCCACTGCCAATATCATCCTGAATGGGGAAAAGTTGAAAGCTTTTTCCTTAAGAACAGGAACTAGACAAGGATGCCCACTGTCAACTGCTCCTATTCAGCATAGTATCGGAAGTATTAGCTAGAGCAGTCAGGGAAGAGAAAGAAGTAAAGAGCATCCAGATTGGAAAAAAATGAAGTCAAATTGTCCCTGTTTGCAGATGATATGATCCTATTTATAGAACAGCCTAAAAACTCTGCAAAAAAACTCTTAGAGTTGACAAATAATTTCAGTAAAATTGCAGGATACAAAATCAACATGCAAAAATCAGTAGCATTTTTATACTCCAACAATGAATTAGCATAAATAGAAATCAAGAAAGCTAGCCCATTTACAATAGTTACCAAAAAAAAAAAAACCCCACTTAGGAATAAATTTAACCAAAGATGTGAAAAATATCTATGACAAGAACTACAAATCACTGTTGAGAGAAATTAAAGAGGACACAAAAAGATAGAAAGATATCCCATACTCTTGGATTGGAAGAATTAACATTGTGAAAATGTCCATATGTCCATACTACCCAAAATGATCTACAGATTAAATGCAATCCCCATCAAAATATCAATGATGTCCTTCACAGAAATGGAAAAAACAATCCTAACATTCATATGGAACAACAAAAGACCCTGAATAGCTAAAGCAATCCTGAGCAGAATAAAAAATAAAGCCAGTGGCAGAACACTACCTGACTTTAAACTATACCACAAAGCTATAGTATCCAAAACAGAATGGTACTGGCATAAAAACAGACACATGGACCAATGATACAGAATAGAGAACCCAGAAATCAGCCCATATACCTACAGCCATCTGATCTTTGACAAAGGCACCAAGTACAGACACTGAGGAAGCGACATCTCTTCAATAAATGGTGCTGGGAAAATTGGACATCCATATGTAGAAGAATGAAACTAGACCCATACCTCTTGCCACATACCAAAATCAACTCAAAATGGATTAAAATGTTAAATATATGTCCTGAAACTGTAAAACTCCTAAAAGAAAACATAGAGGAAACACTTCAGGAAGTAGGAGTGGGCATAGACTTTATGAACAGACCCTCAAAGCACAGGCAACCAAAGGAAAAATAAAGAAAAGGAATTATATCAAACTAAAAAGCTTCTGCACAGCAAAAGAAACAATAGAGTGAAAAGACAGCCAACAGAGTGAGAGAAAATATTTGCAAAATATACATCTGACAAAGGATTAATATCCAGAATATACAAGGAACTCAA
>NW_007735335.1:2023-7069 GCF_000696425.1 Galeopterus variegatus | reverse complement strand
AGACCCTCAAAGCACAGGCAACCAAAGGAAAAATAAAGAAAAGGAATTATATCAAACTAAAAAGCTTCTGCACAGCAAAAGAAACAATAGAGTGAAAAGACAGCCAACAGAGTGAGAGAAAATATTTGCAAAATATACATCTGACAAAGGATTAATATCCAGAATATACAGGGAACTCAACCTAACAGTAAAAAAACAAGTAACCCAATTAAAAAGTGGTTGCAGGAGGTGAATAAGCATTTCTCAAAGGAAGTTGTACAAATGGCCAACGGACACCATGAAAAAATGCTCAACATCACTCAGCATTCTGGAAATGCGAATCAAAACCACACTGAGGTATCATCTCAGTCCAGTTAGACCGGCTATTATCAAAAAGACAGAGAATGACAAATTCTGGTGAGGATGGGGAGAAAGGGGAACCCTTTTACACTGTTGGTGGGAGTGTAAAATGGTGCAGCCTTTATGGAGGTTCCTCACCCAACTAGAGATAGAACTGCCATATGACCCAACAATCCCACTGCTGGGCATATACGCAAAGGAATAGAAATCATCACGTCATACTCCCGTGTTTATTGTAACTCTATTTACAATAGCCAACAGTTGGAACCAATCTAAATGCCCGTTGTCAGATGACTAGATAAGGAAAATGTGGTATATTTATACAGTGGGATACTACTCTGCCATAAAAAGGAATGAAATACTGCCATTTGTAGTAACATGGATGAACTTAGAGAAAATAACGTTAAGTGAAATAAGCCAGGCACAGAAAGCGAAATACTGCATGTCTTCATTTATATGTGGGGGCTAATAAGCAAAGAAAGAAAGAAAGGAAAGGAAGATATATGTAGCAATCACTGGAATATGTTGGAGTTTGTAACAGGAGAGAACAGAACTGAGGTTGCCAGGGGTGGAAAAGGGGGAGAGGGAGGTGTGGAAATGAGGAATTGGTAAAGGGCCATGAAAACTGATCATATTGTATAATGAGGAATATGCTAATTATCTTGATTTGAACATCACATATTGTACCCTGGTATTGATATTCAATGCTGTACGTTACAGATATGTACAACCAACTGTGTTCCAATAAAAATGTTTCAAAATAAAAAAATACAAAAATTTTTCTATAATGTGATTATCACTTATACAATAAAAATTTTTGCAAATAATAAAAAAGCACTGGGCCCTCCATAGCACTTGGCTTTCCACCCTGCAGACTCATTTTCCTACCCACAGTAGCTCTTCTTTGAGAGCAAGAGCTAAACCACATCCACTTCTCTTCCATCTTGTGGTGAGATCTTAGAAATTCATGCCCAGAGTAGGGAATACAGAGGGGATGTGCAGGGAGGTGCTCAGTAGATGTTTGCTGATTTAATTCATCCACATTTTAGTCATTTCAAAGGCTGTGACTACATCTATGCATCACAAATAGGGGACTCAGTTAAGAAAATTAAATAAAATGATATAAATTATTAAATTAGCACAAGATAGACATTACTGTTCCCTCCATAAGAGCTGCAACCATAAACATTCTTCATTCCTTCGTCTAGTTCTGTTTGTGTTATATGAACTCAGCCTGCATCCCCTATTGCCCAATGATGTGCTTTTTGCCTGGCTGAGGTTTTAATCCAAGTTGTTGGTACCCTGTGTAAATGACTCAAAGTGAAACACACACACACACACACACACACACACACACACACACACCACCAATTTGCGTACATTTCTCCATAATTGTTAGATCAGAGACTTGTAGGCTAAATCTGGCCCACTATCTACTTTTGTATTGCCCACAAGCACAGAATGGTATTTACATTTTTAAATGGTTACATTTCAAATAATTACATAATATCCTCCATTTTGCCTCTTAACTCACAAAGCCGAAAATATTTATCTGGCCCTTTATGGATAATGTTCGTCAACCCCTGGATTAGTTGATCTTTAACATTACACTTTTAAGAAAGAGTTTACTGGAAAACATATAGTAATATGACTCAGTGGACCTTCAAGATTTTGAAAATATGGACCTATTCGTAACTTGCCCTTTAATGGATCTGTGGTAATCCATTTTTTAAATTAATTAATTTATTATTATTATTATTATTATTTACATTCTAAGATGTGTGGAGCAGTTGGGGAAGAGGGGCAGGGAAGGGGGATAGGGTGTTTGGGACCTGTGCACCACGCTCATTCCAGCAGGGGAGCCCAGGGGGCTTCCAGTGGCAGCTAGGTCATGGCTTGGTTGGATGTGGACTTTGGGGGCGGGTGAGGCTGAGGCCCTCTGACCCCTCCTAACCCAGAAACCCGGGGCACTTTTAGCAGTGGCTTGATGGTCATTGCTGAGTTGGATGTGGACATGGAGGGGGGTGGTTGAGGTCCTTGGTCCCCCACCACCATGGCTCAGGAGCCCGGGACACTTCCAGCAGTGGCCTGATGGTCCTCACTGGGCTGGATGCGGAGGTCAGGGGGTTGTGGCTGAGGCCCTCAGCATCTCCTCACCTCAGCTTGGGAGTCTGAGGGGCTTCTGGTCCTTCTAGGGTTTGTAGGTGTTCTTTGGTGATGTTAGACCTTTACTGGTTAATATCAGAACTTTGATCTGTGGTTTTTGTTTTTTCTTTCAGTTCAGTGTTGGATTATTCACTGTTCCCACCACATAAATTCTGCACTGAAACTAATTTGTTGCCCTCTGCTTACTTTTAAAATGGGGGAACTTCCTGTGGGGACCAGCACTTGAGCCCTGTACTTGAGCTAAATTGCTGCTTTGCTGATGATTCCCTGAGGAAGGCTTTTTGTACAGCTCAGGTTTTAACAGTTGACTTTGTAGGTACTTCCGGGTCTCATGAGGTCTGGTACCCAAGGGTTGTGTAGAAACTCTGGTCTGGGCCTGAGTCTTTTCAACAAACTGCACTCCCTGCGGTTCTATATTCCTGACCAGTCTTCTGTGAGTGGTCCTGTGCTGGCTGGAGGGCAGATCAGCTGTCCATGCTGTGCCCCAGTGTTCCCCAGTGGGCTCATCTCCTCAACCACCTGTACTCCAAACACCTCCCATTGCATGGGCCATGCACTGGCCCATTGCAGTGACTCACTGGCTTCTGAGTGGCCCCTTTTCTCAGTTGTCTGGAGCCCCTCACTCCAATGTGGGTCCATGGGAATCCTGTCAGTGATCTTGCTGACCTGAGGGCCACCAAGGCCTTCCTCCCACCTGTAGTCTCCAAGCAACTTCATACAAAAGGCATAGCTACACTTTTTCCAGCTCCTACTCCGTGAGCTCACAGGCTAGCCTTGAAATGGCCGGGCTTGAAACTGTAGGCATGATCCTTTCTTTCTCTCATCATAACTTCTCCTGCCTTCCTGAACTCCGTAGGTCTCTGCTCCTCTTCCCCCAAGCTCTAGCAGCCATAGCTTGGCAGTTTGTTGCTTTTTAATAGTTGTAAATTTATTGATTGTGGGAGGTGATGCTAGGTACCATCTATCCCACCATCTTGATCAGAAATCTATCGCACATTTTTTTTCAGTTATGTATCAAACATTCAGGACTTTTTTTACAGGAGTTTTTATAAAGCTATATCCCTTTGCCACCCTCTGCTCAAACACTGGCCCTGCACTGAAATAGAGCTCCCTACACCCTCATAACATATGCTATCTGCTTTTGTAGAATTGCTTGCTTAACCTAAGTAACTCCATTTTACCCCCTGTCTGACCTGCAGACTACCCCCCCCCTTCTGCATGAGAAACCGTTGACCTCACAGAAATAAAAACAATTGCATAGAAACAGGAGCCATATACGGTGAATTATGACATGGGAACAGGAACCACACACAATGAAAAGTTGTATGCGTGATTGCTCGAATGGCTCATTCTCAGCCTCTGTGACCTAGCTCCCTAGCTTGCTTTGTGCACCTGGACAAACCCGTGTGCCAAAGGGATGTAGTTTTTGTCTTTTAAAACCCCACAAGACCAAAGCCTAAGGCCGCTCTTCCTTGGTTGCACCTTGGGAGACGGACACTGGCCAGCTGGAGTGAATAAACTGCCCTTTTCTGCACAAGTGGTGTGTAAGTGCATTTCTTGTGGGAGGGGGCCTCACAGCAGCACTCCAGTTCACACTGCAAACAGAGAGCATCGGTGAGCTGTGGGTGGTCTAGACACTTCAGCCTGAGCCCTGCGGTCTGAGTTCCTGCCCAGGCCCTGCAAAGAGCAACCCTGCAGCCCAACACAGTCACCTCCTGGCAAGGGCTTTAGGCCTTTAAAGATGGGCAAGAATTTGTTTTGCATTCAAGTGCCTGCTTGACACCAACCCTTGTCCTTCGGTGTCATGGATAAATAGAAGACATTTTCCAAGATAAAAATCCCCACTGTGAGGAAGCCACAAGAGGACAGAATGTCTGTCCAGCAGTCCCCAGGCAACACTTCCCTGTAAAAAGTAGGGAGAGATGTGGCTGGAAGAAAAACAAGCACAGGGTCCTCCAGAGCCATGTGCAGGGCAGAGAAACACCCAAGACAGAGTCTAAGGAGCTGAGTCACTAACTTAAGTCCTGTTCCTTTCACTATGCCAGCTATGCACCTGGCTCTTTCATCTTCTGCCAAATGTTGGAGACGTTTGAGACAAATTTATATTCCCAACTCTGTCACTCTTCCTGTGCTTTTTTCACATGTGAGGGCTCTTGCAAAACAGCTCCAGAGCCCAAACCAGATCATCCAAACAGGATAAGCATTTTGTCAAATAGAAACATATGTTTTCTCAGTAGAATTTTTTATGTGCCATGAAGAGTAAATGCCTGCCATTCGGATGTTGCCCTACTCAGATTTTTTTTTTTTTTTTGGAATTTTTATTTTGTTGATATACAATGTGGTTGATTATTATGGCCCATCACCGAAACCTCCCTCCCTCCTCCCTCTCCCCCTCCCACCCAACAATGTCCTTTCCATTTGCTTATTGTAACAACTTCAAAGGATTGTAGTTGTTACATCTTCTTCCCCCCCCCCAGTTATTTTGTGTGTGTGAGTGAATTTATTTATTTATTTTTAGCTCCCACCAGTAAGTGAGAACAT
>NW_007735335.1:0-1144 GCF_000696425.1 Galeopterus variegatus | reverse complement strand
GGGTGTATATTTAAATCCTTAATCCATTTTGAGTTGATTTTAGTATACGGTGAGAGGTATGAGTCTAGTTTCATTCTCCTGCGTATGGATATCCAGTTCTCCGAGCACCATTTGCTGAAGAGGCAGTCCCTACCCCAGTGAATAGGCTTGGTGCCTTTGTCAAAGATCAGATGGCAGTAAGTGTGTGGGTTGATTTCTGGATTCTCTATTCTATTCCATTGATCAGTGTGTCCGTTTTTATGCCAGTACCATAATGTTTTGGTTATTATAGCTTTGTAGTATAGCTTAAAGTCAGGTAGTGTTATGCCTCCTGCTTTATTTTTTTATTTATTTTTTTTTTTTGCTCAGCATCATTTTGGCTATGTGTGGTCTTTTATTATTCCATATAAATGTCTGTATAGTTCTTTCCATTCCTGAGAAAAATGTCATTGGAATTTTGATGGGGATTGCATTGAATTTGTATATCACTTTGGGTAGAATGGACATTTTCACTATGTTGATTCTTCCAACCCGAGCATGGCATATCTTTCCATCTTCTTGTATCCTCTCTAATTTCTCTCAGTAGTGGTTTGTAGTTCTCATTATAGAGATTTTTCACATCCTTGGTTAACTCAATTCCTAAGTATTTTATTTTTTTGGTGGCTATTGTAAATGGGCAGGCTTTCTTGATTTCTCTTTCTACATGTTCACTATTGGAGAAAAGAAATGCTACTTATTTTTGTGTGTTAATTTTGTATCCTGCTACCGCACTGAAATCATTTATCAACTGCAAGAGTTTTTTGGTAGAGGCTTTGGGCTGTTTGAGATATAGGATCATGTCATCTGCAAACAGGGATAACTTGACTTCTTCTTTTCCAATCTGGATGCCCTTTATATTCTTCTCTTCTCTGATTGCTCTGGCTAGTACTTCCAATACTATGTTGAATAGCAGTGGTGAGAGTGAGCATCCTTGTCTAGTTCCTGTTCTTAAAGGAAGAGCTTTCAGCTTTGCCCCATTCAGGACGATGTTCGCAGTGGGTTTGTCATATATGGCTTTAATTATGTTGAGATACTTTCCGTGTATACCTAATTTATAGAGGGTCATTGTCATGAATGAGTGTTGAATTTTATCAAATGCTTTTTCAGCATCTATAGAGATGCTCAT
>NW_007735334.1:50958-79633 GCF_000696425.1 Galeopterus variegatus | reverse complement strand
TTTAATTTGGAGTATGTTGCATTTGGTGGGACTTTGTAGGCAGTGTTCCACTTGAAACACTACTATAATCTAGTTCAGGATTACATTTGGAAGTCCCTCTACACATCAGCGACTTGTAAGATTGCCCAGGGTATGGTTGTTTAATTTGGAGTATGTTGCATTTGGTGGGACTTTGTAGGCAGTGTTCCACTTGAAACACTCTGCTATAATCTAGTTCAGGATTACATTTGGAAGTCCCTCTACACATCAGCGACTTGTAAGATTGCCCAGGGTATGGTAATGTGAATTTCATAGAGGAAAGAACTAAGCACCAAATTTGGGGGGACAACTTTTTAAAAGAGTTTTAAAAGAATAGGGAGTCCCTGTAGGAGACTGAAAAGGTACCTTTAGAGAACTAAGAAGAGTACTAAGTCCATGGTGAAATAGCCAGTGGAGATTATAAAGATGGACTTAACATGGCAAAATTTTGTAGAGATCAGAGAGCATGGGAATTGGCATTTAAAATGTGACTGGTGGAGGAAAAGGTGTCAGTGGCAAGTTTTAAGAAAGAACTGTCTGTGCAGTAGTAGCCAAATGACAGGGTTAGTGACCGAGGAAAGGAGAGTATACTGGGAACACGTGGGCTCAATTGAAAAATTTTTATGTTTTTATCAAATGTTGTTACTTAATCATGGGGAGACATAAGCGTGAGGGTCAAAGGCAGGGTAGAGAATAAATTGGAGAGAGAAACCTTTAGCTTAAATCCCAGGGGCCGCTTTTCAGTTCCCACTTGACTCTCCTCTGAAGAATTTGACAGCCCTTCACCTTCTCTTCTGAATGTCTTTCGTTTTATTTCCATTATGCCATCCTCTTCCCATTCTCCTACTTCTCTAGCTCCTCCTTCTCAATTGTCTTAGGAGAATCTTTGATTTCGGTACTTTAAATGTTCCTCCCTCTGTCCTTTCTCTCATTACCATATTTTCCTTGGGTAGTCTTGCCCCCACCTGGCTTGCCTCTGCTGCTGATGGCTAAATCAGTATCTCTGAGTTCCACATGCACATATCCAATTGCCCATTAGACATGTCCTCTTGGGCGCCCCGTCGATTCAGTCTGCCCAGTCACTATCCAGGAATGATACAACTGTTAGTAACTTACCAAGGCCAGAAACCTAAGGCTCAACCTGTATTCTTCTCTCTTGTCCTGACATTCAAAATTATGTTCTACAGTACTACCACCTAAATACATTTCTAATCCATCATACTTTTCTATCTCTACCACCACTGCTGCCAACCAGGCACTCAATATCCTACATGGATCACTGTGTTCTCCCACGTTCTGTGCTACTGGCCTCTGATTTATTTTATTTTCATTATTCTACCATGATGTTTCCAGAGTGAGCTGTCTGACACACTCTTCTGATAACAATGCTTCAGTGGCTCCTTTTAGACTTAAAACCTAAACTTCTCAGGGCTATTTCTCACCAGTTCCCCAGGGCATTTGTCCGTCAATGAATGCCTGTAGTTGTCTGGCCATGCCATGCTCTCCTGAGCCTCTGTATCTCTTTACTTCTTCCACTCATCTACCTGACTTTTATTTTTTTAAATCTTAGCTGTTTCCTAGGGAAAGCCCCCTTGTCTCCATCTACTTAAACCTAAGTTCTGCTATGCCACTGGCTCCATTGTACTGTGTTTATCATTATTGAGTGTCTTCTCCACACTGCCCAGGATGCTGCTGCAAGAAAGGTTCCTATGTTTCAATCTTTGTGTTCCCAACACCTAATGGAGTGCCTGGAATGCTATAGGTGACTAGTGGTTTGCTCAGAATGGAACAAGTTCCCAAAGGACACAGCATATAATGGATTTGGACTCACAGAAGTTAAGATTCTTTTTATCTTGAGCTAAGAAGCTATGAAAAGATGCTTGACATAATTAAGATATCTCAGTGTGGAAGGAAGGCAAATGTGGAGAACTCATGGATAGCCAGAATAAAAAGCGACTTCATATATGGTAATTAAGAGCTCTTTAAGGATGGGTTTGGAAACTTGAAAGGCATGGGAAAAGATTCAAAATAGCCGTTATGATAAATGGGACATTGAAATTT
Organism: Galeopterus variegatus; assembly: GCF_000696425.1. Classification (NCBI taxonomy): domain Eukaryota; kingdom Metazoa; phylum Chordata; class Mammalia; order Dermoptera; family Cynocephalidae; genus Galeopterus; species Galeopterus variegatus. The sequence continues at coordinate 77,554 of NW_007735334.1, read as the reverse complement.
ACACAAAAATATTACTGAGAATGCTTCTTTCCTGAAAAATGAAAACACATTTTATTGAATTAAGATATTGAATTATTAAATGAACTATTTGTTTTTCTTCATTACATATTCTGTTGATAAAAACTAACCTACTTTACATTTTTAATTTGAAGTGATAATATTTTTTGTAGTCTAAATATCAAGCCCATGATGATTTTAAATGGCAGTGCTATGGGTCACATGTGTCCCCCACAAGTTTATGTATTGAAAACTTGATCTGCACTGTAACAGTGTTAAGAGGATGGGAGATCCAATTATGGTGTTTGAAAGGTGAGGCCCTTAAGAGGCGATTGGATCTCAAGGATTGTGCCCTTGTGAATGGATTGATCCATTCATGGAGAAATGGGTTGATGGTTTAACAGGTTGTTGTGGTGTAGTTCTGATGGCTTTATAAGGAGAGTGAGTAGGCAGGTTAGCTCTCTTGCTCATGCCAAGTGTCACTATGGGATTCCCCGAGTTACTGTAAGGAGTCACCCCACCAGTAAGAAGGCCCTCACCAGATGTGTCCCCTGGACTTAGACTTCCCAGCCTCCAAACTGTAAGAAATAAATTTCCTTTTTTTTTAAATCACCCATTTTTATAAGCAACAGAAATGGACTAATGCAGCTAGCAGAGTGTAAGGCAGTGTTTTGCAAGCCATAGTCTTTGAGCCACCTTCATGAGAATCACTTGGAATGCTATAGAAATGCAGGTTCCCAGGCCCTGTAGATCAGAATCAATTGGGACTATGCCAGAAATTAATATTAACAGGGCTCCAAATTCTTATCACACTGAAACCTAAGAACCAATGTGGTGGTGGTGAAGAGCTTCAGATTTGGAATCAATCTGACCTGGTTTGAGTACAGTATTATCACACTGAAACCTAAGAACCAATGTGGTGGTGGTGAAGAGCTTCAGATTTGGAATCAATCTGACCTGGTTTGAGTACAGTATCTATCAATTTACCTGCTGGATGACCTTTTTAGAGAAGCCTTTTAGCCTCTCTAAACCTCTTTCTAAGAACCAATGTGGTGGTGGTGAAGAGCTTCAGATTTGGAATCAATCTGACCTGGTTTGAGTCCAGTATCTATCAATTTACCTGCTGGATGACCTTTTTAGAGAAGCCTTTTAACCTCTCTAAACCTCTTTCCTCATTATTATGTGACAACAGTACCACTCTTTAAGGTTGTTTTAAAGATAAAATGACACAGTGCAGGCCAAGTGCATAGTGCAAAGCCTGATACACATGAAGGTTCAATAAAAGTTGTTCCTATTTTTGATATGATCATGATAAAGTTTTTTAGATTGGCCATAAAATGAAATAGTGCTAATTCTAAACATTGTTCTACATATACATACTTGATGTCCTAAGAATGCTGCTGGTATGACTGGCTCCATAGATTTCAGTCTTAGGAGGTTTGAAATGGCATGAATGCCAGTGTAAAGCAGTAGGCACCAGACCTTTTCATATCAATTTGGAAAGTTACAGGCTATTTCTCTTAGGTAAATGATAACTTATTTGAGGAACTTTTAAATGAAAGCTCTTCTAATTAATTTCTTAGGCCCACAGAGAAAGAATCTGACAAAGTGGTTTGCAGTTTTAGTAAATTATGCTCTATCAGACAAAAATGTGTTTCTCCCACATAGGTGTCCTTTCTCTCTCCTCAGTAACAGTAGGCAAATTGTGACCATATGTTTTATGCATTCTCCTGGCTATCACTCTGCTGGAACTAATGGTATTTATGTGCCTCAGAGCTATAAACCTGTTTTAGGTAAATGTATTTACTCAGTAAAGAACATGAATTTCTGAAGACCCAAATAATAAGCTGCTGACAGTACACTGAACAGTGCTTATGCACTCTGTCTCATCTTTTCATTAAGCTGAGGCTTCCTTCTGTGTGTCTAAATCCTCAGGACAATAAGCCACATTCACATGGACTTCCACTACAAAACAGAGATGAACAAACATGGCTTTATCAAGATTACAAACATAATAGTAGGTATTAAAGTCAGATCTTTCATACAGACTACTGATGTAAATGACACTACTTCTGTGCCTCAGTCATGCTTCTAGGGTAAGCGATGCAGGCTTTCCCTTAATGTTTCCTATTGTGTCTGTCGGGAATACTTTTAATTGCAAGTAACAGAGTACCTGACTAATAGGGGCTTGAATAATAAAGATATTTAATTATTTTGTATAATAAGCAGTCTAAAAAGAGAGGGTGGTCATAGGTTTGGTAAGCAGCTGCCAAAGACTGGTCATTGATGGTTCTTTCCACTTCTCTTAGCTTTTTCCTCAAGGTCACAATATGGCTGCATCAGCACCAAGGTTCTAAGAAAGCAAAAAGGGGCAGGAGCAAAAGTGCTTTGCCCTCTTGAGGCTGTCTTGCTAAGAAGGAAAGTATGCTATCAGACTTATTTTGATTAACCAGACCTGTGTCACATGCTCACCCCTGAATCTATCACAATTGAAGGAGATTGGAGTCATCATGGTCATGTTAGATTGATCATGATGCACTTCCTGAAGCTGAACTAGAGGCCTATCTTCTGCAGTATCAAGGGAGTGCTGCTTACTATCTGAATAATCCAGGGTTCTGATAACAGCTGAGAAGGGAAATCACCACTGAGTAGACAATCATCAATGGGCGACATCTGCCGCTGTGCTATTAACCCCCAAAAGAGCTAGTCTAATGAAATCATCCATTTTTAAAATGGACATTGGAGGAATATATGCCTCACTGTCTTCACAAAGTTTGGGGAGGATGAATTATACGCTTTATTCACCAAAACATGCTAATTACTAATTCAGTCTTCTAATCTAAGTTTTTCTGCTGTTTTCTCCTTGACCTCGACAAGTTTGCCTTTGTTCAATAAAATCTACTTAAATTTCAAATAACCTATCCATTCCAGTAGGCAAGAATTTTTCATGCTTCTAATCTAAGTTTTTCTGCTGTTTTCTCCTTGACCTCGACAAGTTTGCCTTTGTTCAATCAAATCTACTTAAATTTCAAATAACCTATCCATTCCAGTAGGCAAGAATTTTTCATGATCTTTTTTTCCCCTGAAGTTAGTAGTAAAGAAAAAAAAGAAGGTAAATTTTTACTTGGAGCCCGTAGGTCCCTTGCTGCAGGCTACTCTTAAATAAATGTCATGTATCTTGACACAGTAAAGTATGGCATCAGTTTACATTATATTTCGTTCTAGCATATTGATTAAAAACAAGTTAACTGTGAAGCCCTAATTCATTTTATTGAGGCAAAGTGCATTCATTATACTGACACTTGAGCATGTATCTTGACACAGTAAAGTATGGCATCAGTTTACATTATATTTCGTTCTAGCATATTGGTTAAAAACAAGTTAACTGTGAAGCCCTAATTCGTTTTATTGAGGCAAAGTGCATTCATTATACTGACACTTGAGGAGCATTTCTTGCAAAATAGAACTATATCATTCACTCAGGAAAAACATAGACCCTAGTGCTGCAATACATCATTTTTCTATTTTCATCTTTCACTTACTAAGTTATGACTCTGTATGTACACAGTACCTTGATTTGTTTGTTACATGGATTCTAGGCTGCTTTGTAAATTTCAATTCTGCACTATGCATGTTTTAATGAAGAATGAACTATGAGTCCTGGGGAAAGCTCAGGTTCAGTCTTGTCGCACTTCCAGATGTGCACCTGGTCTTATATTATGTCCCACTTAGAAAGCTTGTAGGTATCTTTCCAACGGCCTCTTTTTAATGAATCAAGATGCAGTAAGGTTTATATATTTTTTAAAAAGTTGAATCGTAATTATGGTAATGTGGCAAAGTAGCTTAAAAATGGAAAAGAAACCAGGAGTCTAGCTGCTGAAATGTGAACATTGTGTTTCTCTTTAATTTGCTGTTGTCTTGGAACCTAGCTATTTATGCAGTGCTTTCACCTTCTGTTGCTTGTCTAAGTGCCAACTTCTTTCCCAAAGGTGTTCAGTGACTAATGCTTTGGTTACAAGCCAGAATATTTTATAAACGTCTATTTCTAGGCAGCTCTTCTACAAGTCTTAATTAAACTTTAATGTCAAGCTGAAGTTTACTTTTAGAGCTGCTTAGGTTCTTTTAGTTGTAACATGATTACAGAGCAGTAGAGGGAATGTAGGACAGTCATGTTCCCACACATTTCCTCTGTCCCATTTAACACAGTGCCACCAAGGAGATGCATATTCAACTAACTCAAAGGTTTACAGCACAGGGATGGGCGAATCACAGCCATCCCCTAAAATGTTGGGATGGCACACTATCACTCAGTTAAATTCCTCCACTCTGAGATGAAAGCCATGGTTTAGAATTACTGCTTTGTTAGTTATTGCACATTCTTCCAGCAATATCCAGCTTCTGAAACCTAAGGATCAGAAGCTAGAGATGGTGCATACAGAAGTGTTCTTCAGTCCTTTCTCCTCCATGTCTGGAATACAATCGAGGAATTATGAGGACTGCAGGATCATTTTCTCTAATGCTGTGTGGCTTCTGAGGGTGAATAACTGTATCCTATGCCATCTGAAATAATGAAGCCTCCATTATAGTACGAATAATATGAATAGGTTTTAATTAAATATAGTAATATTTTGTTGTATGTTCATTTTGAAATTAATTATGCTCATCAGTCCGATTGCGCTATATAGGAGCCAGCACACTTTCTGTGAGGGAATAGATAGTAAATATTATGGCCTTTGTGGGACAGAGATATCTGTCTCAAATACTCAACTCTGCCATTGTAGTACAAAAGCGGAGCATGACTGTGTTCCAATAAAACTTTATTTACAAAAACATGCAAACATGAATATCTGGCCATTAGGCAATAGTTTATAACCTCTGCTCTCTTATATACTTGCTTTTTATATTGCAACTCTGCAATATATTTTATGTTATTTAAAAATATTTTCTTATAAGTGTATTTTGTTATGTAAATATAGTTCATTAGTATAACTTCAGCTGATTGCCAAAATAATCCAACATTGAGATTTTAAGGAATTAATCCTGGACTGAAAAAAAAAAAATAAGAATCTGCTCACAGATAAAAAGATATACATAAAGATATATATACACACATCCAACAGAACTACGTATATATGTTCACCAAAAGACAATAATGTTTCCAAATTGGAAATTGCCAAAATTACCATTGATAGTTGAATGATAAATAAAATGTGGCATACTCATGAAATGGAATATATACACCAATGAGAATAAATAATTTTCAACTACATGTACCAAAATAGGTTAATCCCACAAACAAAATTTTGAGTAAGAGAAGCCATACACAAAAGAATCAGATACTCAAGGATTATATGCTCTGTGATCCCATTTATATGAAATACAAAACTAGGCAAAACCAGTTTATACTATTAAAAATCAAGGTAGTGAACTGGGGCAATAACTGGAAGGAAGAGGGCCTAAAGAGTTTTTCTATGGCTCTAGTAATATTTGTTTTCTTCATCTGGGTGCTAGTTTTATGCATGAATTCAATTTGTAAAAATTATTGAGCTATATGCTTAGAATATGTGCATGTATCTGTACATATGTTATACTTTGATAAATAAGGTTCAAGTGGATAAAAATCAAAATAAGAGGGGAAGAACTTTTAAGTATTAAGTGAACTGTCCAGTTTCTTAGAGTTATAAAAGTAAAGTGTCCAAAATTATGATTTTATTTGTACATTCATACTTAAGAATTAATAATTTACTTCTCAAAAGCCACACTCCCTTTCCAGTATTTATTTTGCCATGGTCATATGATGATGCCATTAACTTTTAGGTCATTTCAATAGGTGTATTACCACTAAAATGTTAGGTTGTATGAGTGGGGCACAGATTGCATGAATGTGGTAATGTTAGATAGTGACTTCATCTTAATGAAACATTAGGAATTTGTATACCATCACAGAACAAATAAACATGGCTATGAGGCTGTATAATTTGACAGAACTTATATTGATGATTTTATGAACTTTAACAGTCAATAACTTATCCAGTAATTTCCCGTTTTTTGACATGTTCCTTGGGTATAACCCAACACTTCTTTATACACACATTTTTGAATAGTAACTGTGTTGCTCAGCTCTGAGAAAACAGTGATAATCATGATTCAGCATTTCCCTTTGAGAGAACTTAGTCTAGTGGCAAGAGAAACAGTGATTTGACATCGTGAAAAGATTTTATCATAGAAATGCCCAGTGTGCTTTGGGAGAGGGAGAAGCCATCACAAGCAGTGCAGGGTGAAGGTTTTTTGCAGTGAGTAGCAAGAACTTCTAAGAATTATTGATGTTTAAGCTGGATCTCGAAAAACAAGTGTACATTGGCCAGATGTATAAAGAGGAGAAAATGTTAATGGCTGAAGGATAGCTTGAGGTAAGATACAGAACATCTAGGTGTGTTTGGACATGTGTTTGTAGATAAATAAGGCTGAAGCAAGAGAAAGAACTGTGTAGTGTACAGGAGGCAGGAGCCAGCTTTTGAAGGCCTAGATGTCATGCTAAGGAGTTGAGACTCTTGAAGCACTAGAAGAAACTGAACAGGCATGTGACATTATCTAGTCTGCTTTCTTGAAAGTGACCCTCTGGCAGTGTGAAGATTGAAGAAGACGGGAAGGAATGGAGACAGAAATCAATTATGGGTATAATCCAAGTTAGCTCAGGTTCAGTCATGATATTTTCAGACTGATTTTATTTAAAAAGTAAAAAACCTTAGGGCCGGCCTGTGGCTCACTCAGGAGAGTGCAGTGCTGATAACACCAAGGACCTGGGTTTGGATCCCTATATAGGGATGGCCGGTTAGCTCACTTGGGAGAGCATGGTGCTGACAACACCAAGTCAAGGGTTAAGATCCCCTTACCAGTTATCTTCCAGTCATCTTTAAAAACAAAAACAAAAAACCTTCCTTGGAGCAACCTAAATAATCAGAATAGTAGAAAAGCAAAAAGCAACATGCCTTTACTCCCCCCCAGCAAAAGTTGTCCCCTTCCCTGGACTCTCAGAGCCCTTTGCTCATAACTGTTTCCATGCATTTATAGTATTTGCTTATATTTATTTATAATCTGTCCTTCACTGTATCAGTGTCAGGAGGGAGTGAGGTGTGTTTTAACTGTTTTGCTATTGGGGAGCAGTGAGCACAGTGCCTGACATTGTACAGGAACTTCCAGTTATAGTCAGTCATTTGCACATCTTCAAGAAATGTTTAAAAACAGAAGTTTCAGAATGTGTTCTTAAACTCTGCCCTTACATACCCTTTGTCTTTAATCAGTGTACAAATAACTATGAAATAAAAGCCTACTCTTTGTTTAATATTTTTATAAGTAGTTTATTCAAACAATAATCTTCTATACAAATGTTGACCAGAATGGCAAAATTTAAACATTATTGAAGAAACTTTCTAAATTCTAAAGTGCTAGGTGAATATTTACCTTTCCTGTGGTTATGACTATCCTCACCTGATATTTTGCTTTGGGTCACATCTTTCTCTAGTTTGAACTAATTTTTCTAAATTTTTTTTTTTTTCCCTTTTTGTCTTTTTTCGTGTCCGGCAATGGATCACAACCCTCGGTGTTGCGCCCGCACCTCGCTCAACCAGTGAGCGGGAACCGGTCTGTCTGTATGTGGGATCCGAACCCTCGGCGGGAGCGCCGCCGCACTCCCAAGCGGCGCACTGTAGCAGTGCGCCACTGGGCTGGCCCTAATTTTTCTAAATTTTAAATTACTAGATATTTAAGAACTTGCTGCCTTTGGGGAAAGTTTATAAAATCATAACATGCTATAACTGAAAGTTTTCTTTAGCATTCAGCTATTCTAACCTCCTCACTGGGAAAGAGAATGCTTTATAAAATCATAACATGCTATAACTGAAAGTTTTCTTTAGCATTCAGCTATTCTAACCTCACTGAGAAAGAGAATGGGCTGTGCAGAAATTTGCAATTGCTTTCAGCTTTTATTTTAAGTAAGTGCCTTAAGCCTCAAGTTCTTTATATTTAAAACATTCTGCGGATTTCATGAAGTGTGCGTGACCCAAATCATCACTGAAAAGTAGTTATTGTTATTACAGATGGGGAGGCCCAAGCTTAGAAATGCTAAATGACATCCCCACCCGTAAGTGCCTTAAGCCTCAAGTTCTTTATATTTAAAACATTCTGCGGATTTCATGAAGTGTGTGTGACCCAAATCATCACTGAAAAGTAGTTATTGTTATTACAGATGGGGAGGCCCAAGCTTAGAAATGCTAAATGACATCCCCACCTCAAAGAAGTGGGGCAGTGCCAGGATCTGAACCCACTTATATGTTTGGATTTGCAGCTGTCTTTTCTTTATAATTCACAGGATGGTAAGCATTCCTGCAGTTATGTCTTTAATTTGACCTAGTTATTGGCAGAGGTGACCAACTGGCCTGCTTCAGAAATTAACTGTAGTCCAACAGATTTTAGTACCCACCACTTGCTGGGCATAGGATTTCTTCCCTAAGCCTTCCTCACTTCTGTCAAACACTCCCTCTATTCTCTTCTTCTCCCAGTTCCCCCCATTTTTACCCTTTGCTTTGGGCAGCAGTTGGTTCAACGTCTATTCAATGACTGAAGGAAGAAAACTGCTTTGCCTTTAGAAAACATTGCGAAGTAATGAGGAAAATGTTAAAATTACAGAAATAAGGTTAAGCAGAAAAGTAAAACAGAAAGACAAGTTTAATTATCACTAATTAAAAAATAAACTTTTGCTGGGTAATAGCTGACTGAATTTATCTGAAACATGAGAAATGGAGAGTTCTTTTTATATAGGGGTTTATATCTGCTTGCATGGGGTCATTCCCATTGTGGTAGTATTTCTAAATTAATATTTTATGTTCAGCATAAATTTCATATATAAGAAGATGAGATCTTTATTTCCTAAACAAGAACTAAATAACATTGCATAATTTTTCAGGCCACATGAAAATAAAACCTATCTTGCTGTTGGGAGTATGAAGACGTTAATGTTGAATGTGTCCCTGTTTAATGCTGGAGATGACGCGTTCGAAACAGCTCTGCATGTCATGCTACCCACAGGTCTTTACTTCGTTAAGATTTTAGACCTAGTAAGTACTGAAAGCTAAAATAGCATGATGCTACTTAGTAATTTACTTAATTCTTTTAAAAAACGGAAATGGTATAATTTACTTCATTGATGTAGGGTATAAATAATTGGGGTACAAGTTTTAATATTTATCATGCAGGTTTCTGGTTATTTCAAGACGTTCTCCATGCCTCTGCTCAGGATGGCAAATTCCTTGGGAGCTAAGTTGAAAGGCACCAGCTCCCTGCTTCCCAGTGCTAGGAGAGCGAGCTGCCTGGTTTCACACTCTCTCACTGCCGCATCCTTGTCTGGTACAGTGACAAGGTGCATGCTCCTCTTGGCTGGGGTCTTTGCACAAGGAACATTGGTCCTCCATGCTGGGCTCCCAGAGTTACTGCTCTTCATTTTAAGTGCACATTCTCAGCCTACTTCCCAAAGGACCTCCAACATGTCAGAGTCAGCAATTCTCCACAAATTCCAAAATCCTAGTGTCAAGCCAGTTCTTAGACAAGTTTCTCTTTTCCCACAAGAATTGGGAGTACTCGGAAACCTTTACTTACCACTGTGCCTCAGTCATGAGCACTTAAATCCATCTGTGAGATATTAATAAGGCTGAGTTTCACTTTATCCTCTGATATTTCTCTATACCTTACCATATTTACCCATCTCTTATCCAGGGACTACCTCTTCACACCAGGGGCATTGGAGAGAGGATTTTGACCTCTCACAAATATCTGTTACTCCCTTTCTCTAGAATATTGGGAGCCTATTTGCAAAAGTAAGAGGGGAAACTCAGATAGGCATGGAATATGTTTTTAAAATATATTATACCTATTGTGATTACAATCATTGTGATTAAATACCCTAAATACATTCTTACATACCAGACAGGAGAAGGCCTATGAAATATGGACCTTATAGATTCTGTCCCATGATTTTTCAAGGATTTAGGCCTTGAATCAAATAGGGAATATACCAAGATGAATGAAAGTTACAAATCCAGGAATTTTTCTGTGAAGAGTTTATGTGAATATTAGGATGTATATACACACACATATTTATATCATTTGTTTATATTTCTATTTATTCCAAAAGTAAAGAGAAAACAGTTTTCCAGAAAGTAAATACTTATGGGATGATATTCTTTTCAAAAACCGCCTTTAGACATATGTTACGAACTTCTTATTCCTTTCCTACCCAAACCAGTTGTTTCATTTTTTTCCTTTTAGGAAGAGAAACAAATAAACTGTGAAGTAACAGACAACTCTGGTGTAGTAAAGCTTGACTGCAATGTTGGTTATATATATGTAGATCATCTGTCAAGGGTAAGCATTTAGCATTTATTGTTTTTGTTTATTAACATTAATTTTTTCTATTTTCCCTTGTCTTTATGCTGCATACAAATATGTAACATTTATCTTTTTCTTTTTTACTTAGTGTAGGTAGCTAAGTGATGAAATAAAACCCAAACCAACTGGGCTTGAAATCTTTGAGCTTTGTGTTTGTATTCTTGGCAATGTTCACTGTTTTAAAGAAGGGGGGGACATGTTTATGTCAAGATGGGCATGTGAAAGTGTCAATCAGAATTCCTCTCCCCCTACTCACCCTTCCCCAACACTTCCCCCACCCCTCCCCAGGTGGTCCTGTCTGCCAGGCATGTTACTTCTGCTGTACAAAAAGGTGTTTTTGGCAAGAGTCCTCAAGTTGTGAAAGCGTTTCTAATCTTGTCAGTCTGGACCTGTCTGTCTTCATATTCAGAGTAGGCTTTGTCTCTGAATGTTACTTGTGGAAATGCTATTGGTGTACAGTCGAGCTATGCATCTATAATTAACAATAACTTATTGCTTGTTATCAAATGATTAGAAGAAAGGCAATCAAATGACCTCATCACAAAGAGATGATTAAGTTTTTCAATGATGAGTATGCTAAATACTCTGATTTGATCATCACACATTGTGTACATGTATTGAAATATAACTCTGTACCCCACGGATATTTATAATCAATGTTTCAATTAAAAAATATAAATTTTAAAAATGAATAAAATTGCCACAATCTCAACAGCTCACCTGTATCTTACTGCCTGGTGAGAAGCAGCCTATGCCTCTAGAATCGTTTCAATTCTACATTCCATAGAACATAAACTATTAAGAGAAATTAAAGTTCAGATTAGGAAAAATATGTATTTTAGATTATATAAAAAGGCTTCCCTTCTGTGTTTTACAGATAGATATTAGCTTTCTCCTGGATGTGAGTTCACTCAGCAGAGCAGAAGAAGACCTCAACATCACAGTGCATGCCACCTGGTATATTCCATTGTGAAAAAAAAATAGTTGTACTAGAGGAATTATACTGCTGTATTTTGAGGGGGGACTTTAGGAAAAACCATGAAGCAGTGGTCCATTAACTGTCTGTGGAGAAAACTTCTCCTACATAATTTATTGTTTTTTTTTTTTAAAAAATACTAGAGGAATTATACTGCTGTATTTTGAGGGGGGACTTTAGGAAAAACCATGAAGCAGTGATCCATTAACTGTCTGTGGAGAAAACTTCTCCTACATAATTTATTGGTTTTTTTTTTTAGAAAAAAACACCAAAAAACAAGAAAACCATAACCAAAAAAAAACCTGTCTAGCTTTAGAAGCAACAGCTTAAAATGAGGAAAGCGCATTTCTACCAACCCTGTCCTAAAAATTTCTTACCACCACATCTGCTTTTATCCCTACTTTCCAAAAAGCATTAAACAAACCTCTAAGTATGATAGATATACATGGTATGTAATTAGTTCTCTGAAGATTATTTTTGTGCTTGATGGACTCTAATGGGGTGTTTTCTATTCATTTCTGTAGTGAAAATGAAGGGGAAATGGATGCTTTAAAGCATAACAAAGTGACTTTAGCGATTCCTCTCAAGTATGAGGTTATGCTCACTGTTCATGGGTAAGTAGATATAGAGGCTCCTGTGAAGTTTCAGTTCCATTGCTTCTTACATATTTAAAAACTTAAAAAAATAAATAAAAGGGATACTATACTGTTTCTGTCTCTTAACAATTACCTCAGTGTGCTGTCCCTTGCTTGGCTGTTCATTATTTTAATACACTCTGTAATCATCATCGATATTACATACAACTAGTGGCCAGCAGGAGGATATTTTAGTGGAAGAGCCCCAGTAAGAATCTAGCAGGCCACACTCAGCCTTTCAATTGTACACTGTGCAATCCAGGGGCACCTGGAGTCGGCCAGTGTGCAGTTTGCATAATCATACCTGGTGGTCATGGCATGTGTGAAGTTCAGAGAAGTGTGAGCTCGGCCAAATCGCCACTCTCCAGAACACGCATCTACTTATGTGGCAAATGGATTGCGACCTGAGAGAGCTGGCCACAAGGTGTCCCTTGTGCACTATAAAGCTATGAGATTGATATATACCTCTGAGCTTTCCGAGTTCCCCAACCACAGCCCTGGTCCCAGCATTCCTTGCTTTCTCACGATTTTAGTAATTGTTTGAGTCAATTCTCCTCTGATTCAAGAGAGAGATGTGTAGAGAAAGAATAAAAGGGAGGATTAAGAAAACCTTTAATGACTTTACTGGAAATTAAGCAGGCTACATTTTTAAAGCTAGAAGATATGAGATATCTAGAAGATATGAGATATAAAACGAAATAGACAGATGAGCTTTCTTGTTGCTCCAAATATAAACCATCCCCCAATTGTTTTAACCACCTATAAAGATGGACATACTGTTATATACACATAAAATGACAGCATCTGAAACTGACGGAATTGAGTACCAAGTTTGTTAGATAAAACAAATGGAAAAAAGGAGGCCATTCACAGGAGAGTAGACATAAAAAGTCATTGGGTAAAAGTTGATTGCAAGGTTCCTGGTGTTGAATGTCTGTCTCATCATCCTTCCTTGATTTTCTTATGATGAGTGCCCTCCTGTTTTTTCATCATTCATGTCTCATTGTTTTGGGCAAGGAATGGTCTACAACTATTAAACTGCCTAAATCTACACCATTTGAATATCTCTAGTTTCTTTCCTGTTTAATGGGTCCCTAATTTGGTATTACCTAATATTAGCTGCCAAATATAAGCATTTTGAGTAGACTTCCCTAGAAAAACATTTCTTAGAGTTCATTGCTGACTATACATATCTCTAATCACAGGTTAAAAAAAAAAAGTGTCAACCTTGTATTCTAACAAAAATTTTGCCATACTTCTCAGTGTTTGAATTGTTCCCTAGACTTGAGTTTCATTACAAATAGCCAGCAGGAATTGGGAAATGGAAAGAAACAACTCAAAAATAGGTTAGATTGAGGCATAAGAGACAAGCTAAAGATGTATCCTATATTTGTCAAACTTACATGAATCATTTAAGAACTGAAAGAGAAGAAATGTTGAGCAAAATGAACCAGGCACAGTGTTGGCAAAGGCAAGAAAAGGATATTGGTGAGAACAGATACTGTCACACAGATCAGAGTACACAACCTTCTATTATTTTTTTCAATAAAATTCTTATCATGAAACAAAGTATTCCATGGTGCCTCTTAAATATGCTATAACCCAGTCTGTAGAGAAATAACTGTTTATAACACATCATCGAAGAAGATGATTAACTAAATTTGAATTTTTTTCTATCAGGTTTGTAAACCCAACTTCATTTGTGTATGGACCGACTGATGAAAATGAGCCTGAGAACTGCATGGCAGAGAAAATGAACTTCACTTTCCATGTAAGAAAAGTGAATTGTGTTGATATTTGTAACAACCTCAAAGGATATTATGGATGCATTGTTCCAGCGGATATCATGTACCTATGATGTCCCTCAGCCCTGGCTGGCCAGGGATGGCTGGAAGAGGGCTGTGGCACTGGGTCTTTGTGCCGCCTCTCGGGCTCCTGCTGCCTTTCTACTATCTCTCTTGTCTCTGGTATTTAAGCCCATTTCTCCCTACAGGACAGGTGGGAAAGAGCATGCAGGAACAGAGGTAATGCCTGAAACAGGCAAAGTTGTAGCATGAGCTGAATTCCCTAGAGATGCACACAGAAAATAGGATAGGCCAAGGGAAGGCACCTTTGGGTGAAAATCGGTGAAATCTCTTTTTGGTTCAAACTTTATGAAAGCCCTAACATAACCAAGTAAAGGAAGTACTTAGCTCCCTGTTTCCATTTAAAGTTGATTTGCTCAGCCTTTCAAGCCATAGATTCATGAACTGTGACAAGTGCTTTCTCAACTATTAAATAACCTCTTAAAAAAGTAAAGAGTACTGTCATTATCCAGAAGTATTAGTAGACTGACATAAAGCTAAATTTAAAAATTTTTACTGTCAAACTGAGATTTTTATTGGGTTTTGGAGAAAATACAACAGGTTTTTAAATACTTTTCAAAAAATGCATAAGGAGATGATATTTCCACAGATGCTGATGAAGAGTAAATTTCCACAAAAATATTTCTTGAACCAAAAGTACTATCCAAATATTCTCGGAGTTATATAGCAATCTACAGAATGGGAGTGAGTGAGTCAGTCTTGGATTAGGTGTATTTTGTAAGGCAATGCTTTTCAAAATATTTATCATAATCATGGGGTGCTTATTTTCTGGGCCCTGCTGCAGATCTGTGGAAGAAGAATACCCCTGAAATCCTATCAATTCTTTGTATTCTCAAGTTTTTGTTACACTAGTACACACTAGTGTTGAAAAAGTTAGGCCCTCCACTTTGAAGTCCCATCAAATGCTCTTGTTAGAACTCTATGGAGGATTGTGCTTTGATAAACTAAAACAGAAATTGAGCTGGACTCTAAAAGGCCTATTTATTAATTTATAATTAATAGTTAACTATATTTTAATTAATTTATAGTGGAATGACTGGGACTAGGGATCCATGCAGTAAGTAGGCTTGGCAAGTCTGAGTATGTAGATGTTCTTGGAGGTCTAAGTGTTACTGGGTGAATAGGTATGAAGCATAATTGTAATTTAGATTGATTTACTGGCCTCAAGGAGACCTTGTCTACAGTATTGAGCACTGCTGAGTACACACTGCTGACATTTCCTCTTGCAACTGCCCTGTGTTTTCACGGCCTGGCAATTGCCACCTGTCCCAAATCCAGGAACACTCATTCAAAAGGTTATTGCGAGCCATCCTTTTTCACTCTGGTATTGTGGCACATCTTTTCTTCTGACTTCTTATAGTTGTGCTTTCAGGAGGCAATATTTTGGCCTGATCTCTTTTTTCAGGGATCTGTGATCCTCAGATTTATTAATAATAATGAAATATCATCTCCTTATGCATTTTTTGAAAAGCATTTTTAAAATCTGTTGTATTTTCTCTAAAACCCAATAACGTCACCTTTTCTAATTTTTCTGAGTGCATCAGCATTATAATTTAACTGAATAAAAAATATTTTTATTCACTTACCACTGATGATTATCCTCTCAGCAAGGAGTGATTTTGTGAAAACACAGGATTTAAAATTAGAATACCTGGCTTTTTGTCCTAACTCCTGTCACACTTTTTCCCCCTGGGGGGTGTGGTGGGGGAGGGGTGTAGCTGGCAGGCAAGGGGATCTGAGCCCTTAGTGTTATCAGCATCACGCTCTCTCAAGTGAGCTGGTGACCAGCCAGCCCTCTTGTCCCCTTTTCACTTTCATCTTAGGAGCATCATTAACACCTGTTAGCATCTTCCTTGGCTGGTGAATAGTGAAACGACTCACCTCACAGGATGCTCATGAGGACCAATTGGTCATGTTTTTCAAATATCTAATGTTGTAAACAAAAAAGCAAATGTTATTGATGTCTCTTTCTTAAGACCATTTCTGCCATAAACCATCAGTCTAGACTTTTTGGCCTGAAAAATACCAAAAAGAGAAGGCTAGGAATAAAATGACTAGAGTTTTAAATTATTAGCAAACTTTTAAAATTCTGACTATGGATATCCTGTCCACCTTTATAGCTGCCAATTACAAACCTCTACCACTATAAATGGGGTATATGGGGTCATCTAAAAGCTTTTTGATTTCTGTACTTACTAACATTTATGAAAAACATTTAAAAACTATTAAATTTTTTCCTCACCAGGTTATCAACACTGGCAATAGCATGGCTCCAAATGTTAGTGTGGAAATAATGGTACCCAATTCTTTTATTCCCCAAACTGATAAGCTGTTCAACATTTTGGATGTCCAGGTAAAAATGTGTTCCTTCCACCTGACCTTTATTAGGTGTGTCTTAAATATAATAAATGTAAACAAATCTCTTGTTTTAAGTAATAGTGCTACAATGGACATGTCTCTTTACTTATTTCAGTCACACTCAAAATTATGAATTTACCATGCATTTATTGAGTATACTTTGAATATTATACATTGCATTAGAACTGTAGAATTACAGCGGAACCTCTACATTTGATTTATACAATAACAGAATTGTGCTTTACCATCTTCATTGAATAAGTATTTTAGGATACATTTTCTTTGTGATATGGACCTGTAGAAGTAATTTAGTTGGTATAAATTGCCATAAAGCTTGAAGCCACTGTTGAAAGATTAGGATTCTAGACTTTAAGGAGGCAATATTCAAATCACTACTTAAGAAATAAGTATTATCTGTCAAAAAATATTTCCACAATTTCAGAGGTACCTGATATATTTAGAAAAGATAAGCAATTGGAACTTTAAAACTCACATGGTATTTGTTCTTTCCAGTGTTGAAGGGTTTTTCTTGCTTTCTATCATTATAGCCTACGACTGGAGAATGCCATTTTAAAACTTACCAAAGAGAGTGTGCATTAGAACGGCCGAAGGGTGCAATGGAAACCTTGAAAGGCATCTTCACATTTTTATCAAAGACTGATAAGAGGCTATTGGTAAGTCTCAATTTTTCAGGTTGTGGTTGTTGCTTTCCAACAGAGAAGGGGAACACTTAAAACCTAAAGTCAACAGGTTTGAGCTGTCAGCTGAGTGGCAGGAGAGAACACACATTTAGGCAGTATTCTTGAACATAAGGAACAAGCATGTTTGGCAGGTTGAGATAGATGCAGGGTTAAATATAATAGGATTTCATTATTTATCTAACAAGTACCCATTATTTGCCAGACAGATATTGTTTCAGACCCTGCAGAACACTAAGATGCTATCTTTACCTGAGCAACCTTTGTTGCATGAGATTAATTTGCATTCTTTTCATATTAGTGAATTTATGAAAAGAAACTGGAGAAGCAGTCATTCCCTTCAAATGACCCAAGTTTTACAGCAAACATAGAACATGTCACTTAGCAAGATTCTGATTAGTAATTTAATGTAGAGCACATGCTCCAGTTTGAATACTTTGGTTTTGTTATAATTTACAAAACAAGCATTTGCGTTTTGTTTAAAGTAAGATAATTTTTAAAATTCCGCTAAAGAAATCAGATGTTTAATCTAATTTAATGTAGAGCACATGCTCCAGTTTGAATACTTTGGTTTTGTTATAATTTACAAAACGAGCATTTGCGTTTTGTTTAAAGTAAGATAATTTTTAAAATTCCGCTAAAGAAATCAGATGTTTAATTCCATTTTTATAGAAAGATAATTTTCTAAATGCCACTAAGGAGATTTTAATTATGTATAAAATATTTTTGAATAATTTTTTTTAATGTTGAACATTTTAATGTAGTACTTTTATATTCTTTTCAAGTACTGCATAAAAGCTGATCCACATTGTTTAAGTTTCTTATGCAATTTTGGGAAAATGGAAAGTGGAAAAGAAGCCAGTGTTCACATTCAGTTGGAAGGCCGACCATCTATCTTAGAAATGGTAAGTTTAAAACATACTGACAGCTTTGTGTTTAATCTGTAAATTCAGTCAGGATGGTATGGAGGTATCAACAAATTAAGAAGGAATAAATAAAATTTTGGAGTAAAACTCTTTCTTTTTATCACTTCAGCTATCTACATTGAGATGGCTTTAGTAATTAAGCAGATAATTAAGACTAAACTATGAAGTAATTAAGAGGTTTATTTTAGAAAGCATGTCTAACTGCCTAAAAGCCTTGATGAAATCAAATAAATTGACTACCTTAACATTTTGTATAACCTTAAAAATTATTTACAATCTAACATTTTAAAAATAAGGCAAATAAATTAAGGCTGTATAAAATCAAACATGTCTTTAACTTTGTAGAAAGAAGAGTGTATATTTATGAAGATTATTTTGAATAAAACTAGTTTTATTGGGAGTTGTTTTTTGGTTTCCTCATCTGTTCAGAATGGATAATTTCTCTATCTCAGGGGTGTTGTAGTTTAAATGAGATGATTTTTATGAGCTCTTAGTAATAATGCATGGCACATATTGAGCCCAAAGAAATGGCAGATGGTATGTTTTAAATGGAATGTTTTGAAATGACCACGCAGTAATCATTTTGAGGAAGTAAACAACTTGATTGGAGAAGTCTTAGACTTGAAATATCTTTGCTTTCAAAGAAATATTATTTACTATGTGTGCTCACCTTGGTAAAATCCCAGTGAATGCAGTGTTTCATTTCAAGTACAACTTTGAGACATGTTTGAAATATCCTCTTTAAAAATATTTAGTGGAATTTTTCAAACGACTGTTGTAAATTTTCTAATGAATGAAAGAGGACCACTATCGTTTTATCTTTAAAGACCTTGATTCTTAACATATTTCCAATTGGCTTTGCTACAACAACCCTTTGATTCAGCAGGCTATGAATACTGTAGGCCTGATGAGCAAGCTTGGGACTGAGCTTATACACTGGTTTGAGCTTTATGGAATGACTTCTGGATAATTGTTTATACAGTTATGGATTTTTTTCCTCTTTCTGTATATATACATAAAACTTTAAAAGAATATATGCGTTTACATAGGTATAAACCCATTAGTCCTCCTATAACACAACTTTATCAAGAGTACCCAGGGGTAAATTTAAAAAACTATCTTCCATCAAATTTTTTGTTTATAAAAACCAGTACTTAAGTATTCTAATTTATATTCTGAAACAACAGATTGTGAATGTTGCACTTTATCTGATACACACTGATGTATGTAAGAAACAAAAACTTTACCTCAAAATGATTTTAAAAAATCAAAGCTATGCAAAGAATGATTAGGGGGCCAATGTTTCATGTATATTGGGTACTGTATAAAATACTGACTCTCCAAGATTAAGCAAATACACAAGTATTACTCTTTTTGTTACTCTTTTTCAAATATAAGTATTAACCATGTTTTAATCAGGTCTGTAAAAGCATTCTCTTCTGCATGGTAATGAAGAAACAATTCATAAACAACTGAAAATGAATATAAATGAGACATCAGAATTTCCATGAAATGTTTATGATGGCTAAAATATTTTTTGAAGTTTGTTTATATTGTATGAGGTTCTACTTTTAAATGAAATAGTGGAAGGAATACATCATCAAAGACCCAGACGTCATTTCACTATAGTGATCATGTCAAGTAGCTTGCTACTTGGACTTATTGTGCTTTTATTGATTTCTTATGTTATGTGGAAGGTAAGCCTTTAATATTTATCAACAGTAAACCACTCAAAATGCCATCCTTCATTTCCTCAAAGCCAATGTGTGGCTCCCAAACTATTAGATTTAAATATTTGAGTATTTTAATGTTAACTTAAAAAATTTCTAAGCAAATATATAGTACTGATCTCATATCTATATGCCTTCTAAAAGATAACTTGTTTTGAAAGATGTTCTTTTTAAAAAAAAGCCTTGGAAAACACTGCAAATTATATTGAAGGTCAATTTTGGAGTGTGTGTGTGTCACTGAGAAGTCCTGCATTAACAACAACAAATGCTTCTTTAACGTAACATCCCAAACTAATTTTTACTCACTAAATCTGTTGAAAGCCTTCATGATTAGTGTTACATGGGACAAAGTTGAAGAACTATTGGTGTGACTGTTTAGATTTGAGAATAGTATGTTCATAACTATACACTAGTGATTATGTTATGCTATTTTTAGGCTGGCTTCTTTAAAAGACAATATAAATCTGTCCTACAAGAGTGGTGTGACTGTTTAGATTTGAGAATAGTATGTTCATAACTATACACTAGTGATTATGTTATACTATTTTTAGGCTGGCTTCTTTAAAAGACAATATAAATCTGTCCTACAAGAGGAAAACAGAAGAGACAGTTGGAGTTACATCAACAGTAAAAGCAACAATGATGATTAAAGACTTCTTTCAAATTGAGAAAACAGACTCAGGTTATATCAAAAACAATTTAAGACACTGTTTACAAGAAAACATGAATTTTGTTCAGATTTCTTCCATGTACTAACTTTACTCATGATCTTTTGACATACTATGTATTTATGCAAGGGAAAAATCCAAGTAATGATTACACTGAAAGAAAACAACTGCAGAGGTAATACTCAGTATATTCAAAGATAATCTTCCAACTCTTAAATGGGTAAAAAACAAAAACAAAAACAAACAAAAAAAAACACTAAAGCATTCAATTGTAAACCTTTGAAGATATCTTGAAGTGAAAGTATAACTGAATTAAATCATATTGAGGAAGTAAACAACTTGATTGGAGAAGTCTTAGACTTGAAATATCTTTGCTTTCAAAGAAATATTATTTACTATGTGTGCTCACCTTGGTAAAATCCCAGTGAATGCAGTGTTTCATTTCAAGTACAACTTTGAGACATGTTTGAAATATCCTCTTTAAAAATATTTAGTGGAATTTTTCAAACGACTGTTGTAAATTTTCTAATGAATGAAAGAGGACCACTATCGTTTTATCTTTAAAGACCTTGATTCTTAACATATTTCCAATTGGCTTTGCTACAACAACCCTTTGATTCAGCAGGCTATGAATACTGTAGGCCTGATGAGCAAGCTTGGGACTGAACTTATACACTGGTTTGAGCTTTATGGAATGACTTCTGGATAATTGTTTATACAGTTATGGATTTTTTTCCTCTTTCTGTATATATACATAAAACTTTAAAAGAATATATGCGTTTACATAGGTATAAACCCATTAGTCCTCCTATAACACAACTTTATCAAGAGTACCCAGGGGTAAATTTAAAAAACTATCTTCCATCAAATTTTTTGTTTATAAAAACCAGTACTTAAGTATTCTAATTTATATTCTGAAACAACAGATTGTGAATGTTGCACTTTATCTGATACACACTGATGTATGTAAGAAACAAAAACTTTACCTCAAAATGATTTTAAAAAATCAAAGCTATGCAAAGAATGATTAGGGGGCCAATGTTTCATGTATATTGGGTACTGTATAAAATACTGACTCTCCAAGATTAAGCAAATACACAAGTATTACTCTTTTTGTTACTCTTTTTCAAATATAAGTATTAACCATGTTTTAATCAGGTCTGTAAAAGCATTCTCTTCTGCATGGTAATGAAGAAACAATTCATAAACAACTGAAAATGAATATAAATGAGACATCAGAATTTCCATGAAATGTTTATGATGGCTAAAATATTTTTTGAAGTTTGTTTATATTGTATGAGGTTCTACTTTTAAATGAAATAGCTTCTTTCTAGGTTTTAAATAATTTATCTTTAAATACATTTTCATTTGCAAATACAATCATTTTTGTAATATTTATTTTCATGCATGTGATCTAGATGCTGATAGCTATAGAATGTAATTTCATCCAGATCAGTCTTTATCCGTGTAAGACAGCTAAGGGCCAAAGTAATCGGAAGTGATCAAATAGAAAAATTAGAGGGCAGTCTTTAATGTCACTGAAAATATTTCTTTATGTGAAGTCCCTGCCATCCACTTCCTCAGATTCGTGAAGGTTATCTATTCACAAGCCCACAGTCTGCAATTGGTGGCTGGAGAGTGAGGAATGTATGGAGATTTGGGAAGGCATTTCAGCAGTGAAACCCGAGCACATAGCCTCCTGAATTCAGAGTACCATAGTAATAAATTTATTTTTAAGCTTTTATCATTCAGAAAAACCAAGTAGTTCCTTCAGGAGAATGTCTAGGATCATTGATGAAAAAAATCAAGCTCCAATTTAGAACTGCCTTCTCAAGGATGGTCTCTGAGGAAATTTAAATTTGGTTCTTTCCTATTCAGAAATGACTATATTTCAGGTATTAAAATGCTATGTTTGTCCAACACATGCCTCTCAGGTACAAGAGGAACACAGCTACCAATCAGCTAACTTTTCTCTAGTTAGAAAGATATTTTGCATAGTTTGAAATAAATTTCATTACCTGTATGATAAATTTTAAAACTCCACCACTTTACAAAATTAGTACCATAATCTTTTTAAGATGGGTTATTCTTTTTCGGCAAGTTTATACAGGTACTGGAGAGATTTTGAAAAAGTGGTTGTATTTCTGGTTATATCACTAGATTGCTATTTGATTTCAAAATTTAACCTCTCTGGATTAGTTACCTCATTAGTAAAATCAATGTGACCTGTTTGTGCCAAGCTGCAGGAAATTTAACATCAGAATTCATGGACTCAAATCCTGAAAAATGAGAGAGCCCAAATTATTTCACTTTGGAATTACCTAGATTAAATATTGATATATCACGATGACGGGTAAATAAATTTTAAGTACATGAAATGATTATTTTCATTTCCAATAAATACCTTTGGAATTTGAATTGTTTTTGGTATATTTCATATTTTTCATCTTGATTTTTAAAGCCCTAGAAGCTAATTTTTAGTAACATCAAAAATAGCAATTTTAATTTTAAAAAGAAAAAATAAGTTGAGAATTATTTCTATTAGGATATCTGTTTAAAGCATGACCATATTCTTTCATATCAAAATTCTTATTTATATATTTCTTTTACAAACAATTACATGTTACTTTGGAATCATTAATTTCTTCCATGCTTTCTCCATAAAGACTGATAAGTTTTGGATGCAACCTGTAAAGAAAAGAATAATGTGTATATTTATTTCATCAACCTATCATTCTATTATTTTCACACATATACCTAACGAGGATGGTACATAATACCAAATAGAAATTGATAACTGTATGAGTTTTCTGTTGCTTATAATAACAGAATACCTGGAACTGGGTAATGTACAAAGAAAGGAGGTTTATTTCTTACAGTTTGGGGGGGCTGGGAAGTCCAGTGGGTGCATCTGGTGGGGGTCTTCTTGGTGGGGAGTCCCATGGTGACCAGGGTATCCCATGGTGAGCATGGCATGAGCAAGAGCTCGCTTATGTGCTTTCCTTATAAAGCCACCAGTCCACACCTCTGGTAACCCATTATTTCATGGATGGGTTAATCCACTCATAAGAGCACAATCCTTATGATCCAATCACCTTTTAAAGGCTCCACCTTTCACCACTGCCATAGTCTGATTTCCTGCCATCTTAACACTGTTACAGTGGGGATCAAGCTTCAGTGAGTTTGGGGGCAACATTCAATCCATAGCAATAAGCAACAAAAATACACTCATGGCATTCTGCAATCTAGAAGTCCAAGAGGGTTTGATAAACCAACACCAGTAATTATTCTAAACCCTTTTTAACTGGCTTTGTTGACTGACTAATGCCCTCCATTGCCTCTGTAAAACAGTCAGCTGTACCTGTGGAGCACTCCCTCTAGTCGGCACCCCTACACACTTCTACCCGTTGAGTCATAATGCTTACCAAAAATGAGTTTGGATCTTCTAACTGTGTTTATACCAGTTGCTCTTCTTTCTTAACTAAATAATATGTAAAACTGTTGTTATGTAAAGTAAGTTTGTAGAGACTTGGTAAAAGCAAACTGCTGAACGCAAAGTGTTATAGTATTAACTACGGTGAGAGGAAACTAAAAGACTGGGGGATTAAAATGTAGCAATCTACTACTATGATGGCTTCACAAAGGTTTAAAATCTTTATCCATTTAAAAAAATGCAAAATGGAAATTGTAGACATGCATTATCTGTACACTATATACAGAACAATAACTAAAATGACAATGTAGAGACTCATAACCAAAAAAATGCCTTGGCTCTACATAACAATGAATAAATGTAAAGTTAATTTATTGAAAGTTATGTATGTATCTTTTTATGCTTCCCTGATTTTCTATTTTTCTTTTAATTAGTGAACTGTCTGCTTTTATAGTTAAGAGGGTTTTTATTATACTATTAGTTTTGTGTCTACTGGTTGACATATGAAGTAGTGAAATAGTGACTTACCTAACATGGACCTCTGATGCAACTTCCATTAAATCTCCATCTACATTCCAAGGGCAGCTGTATCCTGAAGTAGTTTTAGGAGGTTCATCCACCTCCTCTGGATTGTATCCACTGGTATTATTCCTTGCATGAACTTTCACTTCTTCAACAATATAAGTCTCAACAAATGGAAAATTGAACTAAATAAAACAAATGCAAATAATGATACTTGCTTTATCTCTAACTGCTAATGCAAATCAAGAAAGTTCACTGTACTCTCTCTCCCAAGTAAATATCAATATGCATGCTGACATTTTCATAGCTTTGAAACTCTATGACCAAGGATACCTAATTTTTTTGAAAGAAGAAATCTCTTTTCTGAAACTTTCCTGGCTCATTTAGATCTAGCAGCTGGCAATCTTGAAATCTTATCTGTGAAAAGCTGCATACAAGAACAATATTATAGATTTTCCATTTAAGACTGAATTTTTAATACTGGTTTGATTATACAGAAGATTTATAATCCAGTGACTTGATTAACTTGTCAATTAGTTTAGCTGACATAAAGCAAACTCTAGTGTAAGTTTCACACTTGGAATTTAATTCGGAAGAACGTAGGTCTGAACATATAAAGATAAAATGGAAAGTATCTCTTAAAAAAGAAAGCTAATTAAATATAATTTTCACAGGTGTTTGCCAGCTGCATCCCCAGTTTAAGAATGGGCATGTTGTGCAAAATAATAATTGTGTTTGCTCACTGACCACTCTAGAATGGTGCAACGTAACCTCCGAATTGCAATTTTTCTTCTTTGCCTAAGGAAACTACTGGTGAAAGAACACTAAGTATTATCTGAAATAATTAAAAGGTAGCCAAATAACTTTAGTGGAGATGCACAATAACTACTCATTTTAATTTTTAGATAAATGGCATGAAATGTATTCCTAATTAAATATTTTTTACATAGTTTCCCCCCATTCCACATATAAACCTCAATGAAGCACAGAATTTTAAAAGTTAGTAGAAAACTAATATTTCTCCCAATACTCTTATTTCACATATGTACAAAGCAAGGTCCAGCAGATTTTAGTTTACAAAATAAACTGAGTTACACAGTGGATTATATGATGGCATCTGCTGTTCTGATTGAGGCCTTAAGCAGCTCTCTGTGGAACCAGCCTGGCTGTCTGTGAAATTGATAGTCACTGCATTAGAACTCCCACCTCAATTATAAAATCTTGGGTACATGCCTTACACTTGTAGAAATTTCTATATAATCATTCATTTTAGTGTTCATGTGTTTTTAAAAAGTCATCAGTAACTGATGTTTTTATGGGTTTAATTGGGTTCCACCAAAATATATGTTGAAGTCCTAAACCCTGGTACCTGTGAATGTCACCTTATTTGGAAATAGGGTCTCTGCAGATGTAATTAAATTAAGATGAGGTCATTAGGATGGACTCTAACCCAATATGACTTATGTCCTTATAAGAGAAGAATGCCATGTTATAACAGAGTCAGAGATTGGAGTGACATAGCTGCAGGCCAAAGAATGCCAAGAATTGATAGCCACCACCAGAAAATCTATTTTCTTTAATCACCAGCTTTCATGGGTACACCTCACAAAATGAAGCTCTATCCATCCATTCAGATTTATTAACTGTGAAGCCACAGACATTGTTAAATGTGTAAGGGTATGTTTGGGCATGGGGCAGAGAGTGAACGATTACAACTGTGATACAGAGACATGCCATGATAGCACAAGCGCGGAGCTCAATGTGAGAAGCAAGAAGAGGCCACAGGCTCAGGGGTCGGGAAAGCCTCCCATGTGAACCGAGTCTCAAAGAGCACAGAAGAGTTAGCCTGGAGGGGAAGGAAAGTGGTCCTGGCAAGAGGGAACATTTACAAAAGTACAAAGGCATG
Organism: Galeopterus variegatus; assembly: GCF_000696425.1. NCBI lineage: Eukaryota > Metazoa > Chordata > Mammalia > Dermoptera > Cynocephalidae > Galeopterus > Galeopterus variegatus. The sequence continues at coordinate 51,400 of NW_007735334.1, read as the reverse complement.
TCATAGTCAAGCAACTACAAAGAATTCAATATGCTGAATTTTGTCCTCCTGCCCCCACCAAATTCCTATGTTGAAATCCTAACCCCTAGGACCTCAGAATGTAACTGTATTTGAGATAAGGTCTTTAAGGAGGGGATTAAGTTAAAACAAGATCCTTAGGGTAGGCCCTAATCCAGTATGGAGTTCTTATAGGAAAGATGTATAGAAAGACAGCAAGGATGCACACGCATAAAGAAAAGACTACATGAGGACACAGTGAGACGGTGGTCATCTGCAAGCCACGGGGAAGGTCCTCAGGAGAAACCAACCCTGCCAACACTGTCTTGGACTTCTAGCCTCCAGAACCTGGAAAAATAAATTTTCTGTTGTTCAAACCAACCATGCTGTGGTGTTTGTTATAGCAGCCCTAGGAAACTAATACAATGGCCAAAACACTGGGAAT
>NW_007735334.1:48438-50236 GCF_000696425.1 Galeopterus variegatus | reverse complement strand
GGCAGCACAGAGGGAGGCAGAGAGGTCCTGCAGGTCAGAAGAGGAGACAGAACCCCAGGGAACATGTGATGCTCAGATAGGATTTCAAACAATGGGGGCAGTGAGATCACCCAGGAGAGGGTGTCCCAAGAATACAAGAGAGCTGCAGACAAATCCCCGAAGAAGACTAACATCTAAGGGTCTTAAACAGCCTGCCAAAAATGGTCAAAGTGAATGAGAAACGTGTGGACAGGAAAAGGCGGCCGGCAGTAGGATGGAGTTGAAAGGACACTGAAGGGTAATTTTTACCCTCCATCTATTTTACACAGAGATGGGGAAGGCAGCAGCAGTCACCCCACAAATATATATTAACAGTCACTTGTTCAACCTGGTAAACAGGGTTCAGAGAACTAGGTGTTGCTCTCCTTAGACTGAAGGGCCACATTTTCCTTCCCGAATACCAGCACTGCTACTAATTACACAGTACACTATATAATCTTACACTTATCTTTATAATGTGACATAATTTATAGAAATTTACAGTTTTGGAAATGTCACCATGAAAAGAGACTAAACGCACAAACATATCAAATGAACACTGCATGTAAGCAGTCACCTTGAAAATCTATCTACTTAACTTTACCATATACCATTATGCAAAACATTTTAGAATTTCTTTGCAAAAAATTACTGAGCAATAGCATGGACTTTAATTTTTGGAAACAGCTAAGTCAATCAGAGTTAAGTCTAATGAAATATGCACATACACACACACACAGACAATAGTTTCTTGCGACAAAAACAAGATATGGCTGGTAGAATATACAGGAAAATTATGTTATAAAATATCCTGTATTATATAACCTAATTAAAATTTATACGGAATCATTTTTATTATATTCTGTATGTCTTTGTTTTTATTTTTAAGGTAAGCATTGCTCTTAAAATCAGAAAGCTACTATCATTGGGGGGAGAAAAAGAATGTTTACAAAAATTGCCCTAGAAATTTGCTCCTTAGGCAATTCCAAAAAGACCTTTTAAGAACAATTTGTGCAACAGATGCTTTCCTGAAATAAATATAGAGCTTCTCAGGGCAACATCAATACATTAATACTCATTTAAGTTCTCAAATAGGGGTACATTAGTGAGGTTAATACTCATTTAAGTTCTCAAATAGGGGTACATTAATGAGGTTAATACTCATTTACGTTCTCATATATCTATTTAANTGCTGTGGTGTTTGTTATAGCAGCCCTAGGAAACTAATACAATGGCCAAAACACTGGGAATCTGGTGGAGGTGGTAAGAGGCAAGGCTGTGACATGGGCAGGGGCTAAATACAAAGGACCATGCATTCCATGCTGAGGAAATTAGGTATTACCTGACAATGAGAAAGGCACTGAAGAATTAATCAGGGGAGAACTTGGATGTGTGTTTTAGAAAAATCCCTCTAAAAGGAGGTATGAAAGGCAAGACCAGAGAATCTGAAGGCCAGAAGGAAGCTATTATAAGCAAAAAGGGATTGAGGTATGAATTAAGGTGAGGGATAAAATTTCAGAAACATTTGAGAGGAGACCCAACAGAACTAGCTGGTGGACTGATTGTGAGAGGGACAAGTCCAGAGTAACTCCAGGATGGGTAGAAAGAGGTGCCATTGGCCTATGTAGGGAGACATGGAAGGGGCAGCTTTAGGGGAAAGGATGATAAGGCCAGCTCTGGACATGGTGGACTCAAGATGCCTGTGACTTTTACAACCTTGGCAGCACAGAGGGAGGCAGAGAGGTCCTGCAGGTCAGAAGAGGAGACAGAACCCCAGGGA
>NW_007735334.1:43253-48132 GCF_000696425.1 Galeopterus variegatus | reverse complement strand
TACTCATTTAAGTTCTCAAATAGGGGTACATTAGTGAGGTTAATACTCATTTAAGTTCTCATATATCTATTTAACAGAAAAGAAATAGGAAACATTTATACCAAGTAAATGATACTGATTTATCACTAGGAACACAAAATTTTGCGTGTTTCTAATATTGTTTTCTTGTTTCTATTTTTTGGAAACTTTAAAAAAATAATAAACATGTACTGCTTTTGGATTAAGAATAACAAAGTTAGTCTTAATGTTTAAACATTCAGTAAAATCTGAAAAGACATACATTTCTTTGAAAAATCAATAAATATCCACATTTCCCTAAATATACATAAAGTTATTACTTAGGCTCACACATACATTTTATCTGCTTGTCTACTTTGTCTCCATAGAGATTTATATTTAAGGAAAGCGGGGCTATATGTAAATTTTATGATTTAATTTCCTAAACAGTACATTTTGTTGCCCAAATGTTGATCAAATAATATAGCAGGCAGAAGAGAACTCAAATCTCACGGGGCCCGCCTAAGAAAGTTTGAAATCATGAGGCACAAAAGGAGCCTCCCAATGGCTAAGGTGTGTAAGCAAGATTCGGGGTCTCATCACCAGCTCGATTTACTCTGCTCCTCCTCTCTTGTGTTCTCTCCTAACTACACGGAAGCACATTTTATAGCTTTAAGAATGTGAAACTATAGGGTTTTACAACCACACCTATGTATGTCAACTCACAATTTCAGAAATTCACATATTTCCAGGATCAGTTTCCTAATAACTGTGTCAAAATACTCATACCTGCCAAAAGAATATGGCTTATAATTGGTACTGTCTCTCTTTAAAGCAAGTCACTTACATGGAAATACATATCTTCACACATTCTAGTTTCGAATAAAATAAATTATGTCTACATAAAAGTGGTTCATTTTAAAATTTATATCTCAAAAGCTTTCTTTCAACCAATGAAGATGGGCAGATCTGCAAAACAAATGTCAGGAAAATCTAAAAATCATGAGAGTCTGCTGCTATAAAATCAAGAAGGCTAAAATCTCAGAACTACTTTTCATTCTGAAGAATACCCTGAGTATGGAATTTTATCTTTAATTTACTTCACATATCAATGTAACACTACATTTCCTATTTTCTCTTTGTGGAAAAAAATTACACACACACACACACACACACACACACACATAAAACCACTAACCCATAGCTCAAAAAAAGCCAATCTGTGTTAATATCAGTGGATACTTCTCAAAATTTAGATGAAACACAGATCAAAACTAAAGATTAATGTATTCAAAAGAAAATGAAGCCTTCTTATGAGGCACGACTTGATATGAATTCACACAAAACCACTAACCCATAGCTCAAAAAAAGCCAATCTGTGTTAATATCAGTGGATACTTCTCAAAATTTAGATGAAACACAGATCAAAAATAAAGATTAATGTATTCAAAAGAAAATGAAGCCTTCTTATGAGGCACGACTTGATATGAATTCTTGCAGCATCTCTTTCTCCAAGATTAATAACTGCAAGTAAGTAACAAAAAGATTTACTATACCTGATTTTTTACACTGGCATATCTTTTCAGGTGTTTTATAAATTCTGGCCGAGAAGTATTTCGTGCAATTATAAGAGCCATACTTCCATTATTTAATCTGAAATTAAATATTTGTATTTGACATTAAAAAGTTTATTAAGAGATTGCATCAGAAATTATTTCACATTGTTTCTTATAACAAATATGAGGGGTCTTCAAAAAGTTCATGGAAACATTCATATGATCTTTTAATTCGATTTTTCTGCAAACTTTTTCACATACTCTTCTATAGTGTTTACTAGAAGTATTGGGCAAGTCATCTACACATTAAATTTACCTAAAATTCTTAAACTATATCTTGCTGCATTATTTTTTAAATGATGCCTCCTTTCAAACTAGTTTTATTGAACCACTGGCTTCCTTCTTAGCAAGCTCTTACATTAGGGCTTTTTTAGAGAACAAACCATCATACATCCTTCCCATGTAGCAAGACGTAATTTTAAGTCCAATGTAATTACTTAGGAGTTCTAAATGTGAAACTATGCATGCTTTTTAAATGATGTATTATGAAATGGTTAATATGTACAAATGGTATAGCAAATAGCTCAACATTTTCTAAAACCTAAAGTGTGATTTAGATATGTATTATGGGCAAAAGGTCTAAGTGACATAGAAAAATAACTAAATCAAAGTGGCCCTTTGATTGATGAAATGGGGTGAATAAACACTGCCACACATGTTCAATTAAATGACTGAACATTTTAATCCTGCATAACTGTTCCATCAGATGTAAGAAACTGAAAATTCAGAGGTGTAATTTAGTGCCAAAACAGCCACTTGCAAATGCATCTAGCTTTAGAAGGCAGTTTGCAGAAATACATGCAAATGACTTCTAGCTTCATTTCAGTGCAAACATGAAGTTATTCCAAGAAGAACAATGACATAAAAAAGAGCTCTTTAAATCTTATGAAAGCTCAGGTTAGAGCTGTAAGGGACCTTAGGGATTTTCTTGTCATTCACTTATACTGTATAGAAGAAAGAGACAACCCCAGGTTAAGTGATTTGTTCAAAAGCACACAGAGAATAACAAAATGATCATCAGCACCAGAGCTGTTAATTAGTTACCAGGGCCCAATACTACCCATCATGCCAGCTCTTCCCAATCAAAAATAAACAGCACCAAAATGATCAGGGTAATGTTACCATGTGGCTTTTATTTTTTTTAATTGTGTAATTTTATAAACATGAAAAGCATTACCTATGTCTGCTTTTTAATATTTACCAGTAATTGAAACACACTCTATGTGCCAGGCACTGTTATAAATGTTTCACATATATTAATGCATTTAATATTAGAATACTTAAAAAATAAGAATAGTAGTTTATTTCAGCCATTTGCACTGAGGTATTTTGAAGTAAATTATAATTTACTGAGGGGGTGGAAAAAAAGCTGAAAGTGGAATTTTCTGTTCAATTTTCCTGAACCGTTCGGAAGCTACATCTCTGAAAATCTCTGTTAAACTGACATCCAGTCGAAGGGTAGTTACAAAATGGTAGTTGAGATGATGTAAATGTTCCCAACACAAAGAGGTGACAAATGTTTAAGGTGATGGATCTACTAAGCACTGTGAAATGATCGTTGTCCAAGTATTAATGTACTGAAACATTGTATTATACTCCAAAATATATACAATTATTATGGGCCAATTAATAAAAATAAATTAAAAAGAGAAATATAGAATAAAGGTTACCAGAGGCAGAGAAAGAGAGGGGGGTAGCGGGGTACAGAGAAAGGTTGGTAGACTGGTACAAAGTTATAGTTAAACAGGAAGAATAAATTCTGATGCTCTAGGGTGGCAATAGCTAAGATATTATGTTGCATATTTCAAGATAGCCAGATAAGAGGATCTTGAAGGCTATAACCACAAAGAGATGATAAATGTTTGGATGATAGATATGCTAACTATTCTGACTGGGTCATTATACAATATATGCATGTATTGAAACAACAAACTGTACCCCATAAACATGTATAATGAAAAAAACACTTTTAAATGGCATGTTTTGATTACAATCCATGAAGAAATCTCTAATTAGCCATTGTTCTCTGAAAAACTCATCAATACTGATTAAACCTGGAGAGTCAGCAGTGGAATTCTAGGCAAGCTGAACATTTATGGAGCAGCTTTAAAGGAGGTATGAATCAGTTGCTCCCACAAGAGCAAGACTACCTCCCATGAAGGTCCTTGAGCGAGCAGTGTTAGATAAACATTGTCTCAAGTCCTGCCCACCCTAGCTCTCCAGTCAGCTAGCCACATCTTCTTGTTTAGTGGGGGAAACAACATTAGGAAAGTGCACAGCTCTCTAGGATTTCTGAGGGTGTGGGGAAGAAAGAACTGGGCTCAATTTCTAAATCACACAAGTTTCAAAATAATCCTTTCAAGTTTCAGCACTAGATATAATTAACGAGGACCTTGCCATCTGGGTTTTTAATATCAAAGTTTGTAGTTTCTCTTTTTTCTTTCTTTACTTTGAATGTTTTCCTACTATTACCTTCCTATCAATTGCCAAGGAAGTGAGGACCTTGCCATCTGGGTTTTTAATATCAAAGTTTGTAGTTTCTGTTTTTTCTTTCTTTACTTTGAATGTTTTCCTACTATTACCTTCCTATCAATTGCCAAGGAAGAAATTTAAAATCTATTCCTTTTTCTAGCTGTTAATCATTTTGGTTAAATATTTTGCAGGGAAGTTGAAACTAATCATTAGTTTGCTACTACTCAAATCATTAATCAAATGTGGACAGTAGATTCATATGTACACTGTTCACATTAAACAGAACTGAAATTTTTCCTTTGACTAAAGGTATCAAATATACACAAATGTGTGCTTTTCATGCTAAGGATATTTATGTTTGCATTAAAATAGAAAAGCAGAGACATTCATAAGAAATTTAATATCATGTTCTCAACAACTAGTAAATAAACATAAATGTATAAAGCAAGCAAAGGAGGCATAAAATAAAATTATGTCAATAAAACTCAGGGAATATTATTTTTAGCCTCAGTGAGTTCAACAGTTGTTCTTAACCTACAGTAATGACAAATCCCTTAGAATATCTGGTATTATACAAAGAGAGACTACCTCTTAATAAGATTCTAACTAGCCAAGAATTAGGTGGGTATTATGAAAGAAAAAATTGAGATTATAAGAAAAGTATCAATGATTCAATAAAAACGCTTACTAACCTGGTATTAGGTGCCAAGCCTCTCGGTGCTACCGAACACAGGCAAGGAATTGCCATAATGCTGACATTCAAGAACTGACCTTGGATCATTTGCCATTGATCA
>NW_007735334.1:39777-41448 GCF_000696425.1 Galeopterus variegatus | reverse complement strand
TTTTTTTTGTTAAGTATTTCTCTGCAATGAGAGACAAAGAACCTACCTTTCCTTACACAAGTCTGACAGAAATAAAAATAGCCTTCCTTATATAAATAAAAACTTCCTTATAAAACAAACTTTTTTGGAAGAATTCTTACCCATTATAATGTGCAAAGTTGCAGTCACCACATGAGGGATTCCATGAAGAGAATGTGCCAATATATTAGTAGATCCTGCCAAAGCAATTTTAAAACATGTACTATCAGTGTAGCATATGTTTTAAATTAATATTTGCTCCTACATTATATAGATGTCACTATATAATGTTCAGATGGAAAATTAATGGAAGTATATAAAATCAGAAAAGTTAATAGAAAACATTAGTGGAAGCTTAAGTTTTCATTCACAGCACAGATGGACATCAAATGCAGAATTTTTTGCTGAATCTTTAAATGACTTAAAAATTATAAAATAGTTTATGGTATCTACTTACAGCTTTTTTGATCATGAATGCTTATTTTCCACCCCCAAAATGCTATCTATAGCAAAGTAACAAGGGTCAGAGCATAACTCTGACCACCTTTCATGAATGGGCTTTTATCTTCTATACTAAAATGAGCACCAACGGAAAAAGGGTGGCTCTGGAAAGCAGAGACAAATGCATAAAATAGACAACAACATCAACAAAATACAAAATCACTGTAATGATTTATTTCCAAAAGGCATGCTTTAAATTTAATGACTCAGAGATAAGCTCTACCCAAATGGGAATTTCCCCTATTATCTAACAGACAAATGATATCCTAGATGAAGAAAATATTTAATTTCATGGTATTTGAAGTAGTATAAAAATTTGTATTTGAGACATTATAATTGCTGACTTTCATAATCATTAAGATCATTTAAGCCCCACATAGATTTTTTCCGCCAGCCTACAGAGGGAAAGAGCTCCCAAAGCAAGCCTAGTAATGCTTACGTATGACTAAAATCTGGAATAAGGCATGCTCCAGAAGCAGAAAATAACAGCTAACCCCCTTCATTCTCAGAAGAGTAAAAAGGATTTTAAATTATTAGAAAGAAAATGAATTAAACTACAATTTTTCTTGAATTAAAGAATATAGAAAAGTCCAACAATAACAGAGAGCTGTGAAAGCATGGATATGGTATGTACTAGTTATCGAGGCAAAGGCTAGTCCTCTGGATTTTGTCAGTCAAAGATTTCTGTGTGGTCACATGCAATCACTTCAATTTATTTTGCTTTAAACTGATATGTGGCTGGGTTGCTTAGCTGGAGAAGTGGAGGCAGTTCAGCCATTGTCAACCAAGAAAGATGTCATTTAAATAACAATTATTAAGCATATATCTAAGCACTAATTAACAATTATTAAGCATATTTGAATTAATAATAATTATAAATATGCATAATTAAGCCAGACCTCTTGTAATAACAATACAAAGAAAAAATAAAGTTCACCTTAACCAATTGATAAACTGGTTCCAACTGATTCACCAAAAGGCAAATTATGTTCTAACCCCTGTTACTCAGAATACAACCCACAGTTGAGCAGGAATGACAACACCTGAGTGCTTAATAAAATAACAACTCTCATCAGGAATATGACAAGGATGCCCACTATCACCACTGCTATTCAAAATAGTATGGGAGGTCCCAGCCAGAACTGTTAGACA
>NW_007735334.1:36122-39275 GCF_000696425.1 Galeopterus variegatus | reverse complement strand
GCCCACTATCACCACTGCTATTCAAAATAGTATGGGAGGTCCCAGCCAGAACTGTTAGACAGGAGAAAGAAATAAAAGGCATCCAAATTGGAAAGGGAGAAATTAAATTGTTCCTGTTTGCAGAAGACATGATCTTACATATATAAAATCCTAAAGACACCACAAAAAACTGTTAGAATGAATAAATAAACTTAATAAAGTTGTAGGATACAAAATCAACATACAAAAGTCACTAGTGTTTGTATATATTTACAATAAACTATTTGAAGAAGGGATCGAGAAAACAATTCCATTTACAATAGCTACCAAAAAAATTTTTTAGGAATAAATTTAACTAAGGAGGTGAAAGACTTCTACACTGAAAACAATAAAACATTGGTGAAATAAATTGAGGACACAAACAAATAGAAAGATAGATTCCCATGTACATGAATTGGAAGAATTATTATGATTAAAATGTCCATACTGCCCAAAGCAGTCTACAGATTCAGTGCAATTCCTCTCAAAATACCAATGACTTTTTTCACAGAAATACAAGAAACAATTCTAAAATTTGTATGGAACTACAAAAGACTTTAAGTATATAAAGCTATCTTGAGCAGAAAGAAAAAAACTGAAGGCATCACACTACCTAACTTCAAAAAATACTACAAAGCTATAGAAATCAAAACAGCATGGAACTAGCAAAGAACAAAGAAGAAAGAAAGAAAGAAAGAAAACAGACATATTGACCAATAAAACAGAATACAGAATCTAGAAATAAACCCAAGTATTTTTAGTCAACTGATTTTCAACAAAATTGTCAAGTAAATGCAATGGAGGAAAAAAAAACAGTCTCTTCAATAAATGGTGTTTGGAGAACTGAATATCCACATGCAGAAGAATGAAAATAGACTCTCATTTCACACCATATACAAAAATCAAGTCAAAATAGATTAAAGATGTAAACATAAGACCTGAAACTATGAACCTACTAGAAGAAAACAGAGGGAAAAAGCTCCATGCCATTGGTCTGGGCAATGACTTTCTGGATATGAACTCCAATGCACAGGCAACAAAAGCAAAAATATGCACATGGTATTACATCAAAATAGAAAGCTTCTATACAGAAAAGGAAGCCAACAGAGGAAAGAGACAACATGCAGAATGGGAGAAAATATTTGCAAGTTACACAGCTGATGAGGAGTTAATATACAAAATATACAAGGAACTGAACTCAATAGCAAGAAAACAAAAATAACTGATTAAAAAATGGGCAAAGGACTTTGCTATAGGTTACATGTGTCCCCCATATGTTCACGTGTTAGAAACTTGATCCCCATTGCAACAGTGTTAAGGTGAGAAATTTGATAATAGTATTTGAAAGGTGGGGTCTTGAGAGGTGATTGGACTANTCTAAAGGTAATGGAAATGATTGGTCACTTTCCTTCACCACAGCAAAATGTCAATAGAGCATGGCTTAGTTCTCAAGGAGATATTTTTAGACTTACCAGATCTGAGAGATCCCTGTGCCCTCCTAAAAATAAGAAAACAAAACAAAGAAACACAAACATGTAACAAAAAATAATGTCTATTAAATATGAGAAAAACAAAGAACCTATTATTAACATACATTATTTTCTGAGATTAATTAGAAAGTAACAATATGTGAACAATTTTGTTACTGCCAACATTTTAGTGTGTTGATTCACTTAAAAGTAAAACAGTATGATAAGAAACAATAATTTTCAGTTTTTTTAAAGACTAGAGCCCTTCCTTAGTGTGGTTTTGATTAATATTGTATTCCACACCAGACTAAAATACTCAAGAGGGCCCAAACTGTGGGGTTTTTGTTTGCTTGATTTTTGGCTCATGGTTGTATCTAAAGTGTGTGTCATATAGTAGCAAACAGCTGTTGAATGAATGAATGAATGAATGAATGAATGGATGGATGGATGGATGGATGGATGGATGGATGGGATGGATGGATGGATGGATGGATGGATGGATGGATGAGTCAATGGCTGTTTCTGAAGACAGAAGCCTAACTGCGTTCTTACTGGAAACTGTCAGAGGCCACAATTCCATATTCTTCACTAGTATGTTAGAAAAATAACCAAAGATTGCAAGCCTGATAAATTTTTTATGTCAAAATGTTTTATGCTTTAAAGAAAGATACGGATATCTATATTACATAGAGCTTTTACCTACCCTTCTTGTACATTCTGAGAGCTGTTAAGTGGTAAAAAAGATATTTCACAGTCCTCTGTCCTAAAATATAATAAAATTCATTATTAGCAGTCATTGACCCTGTGATATAAAATTTTTGGTTTAAGAAAAAGACTTACTTAAGTTTTGCCAGTGTTTTAATTACAGCATAATCTCTGCGTTGGTTAGGAGACATCCAGCGATTTTTTTCCGCCAGAGCCAAAGTTCTTCCACCAAAGCCAAACATGGCTGAAAACCCAAAGCGAAGAAGCTTGCCAGGGGTGCTGAAGGAGCAGACATCAACTGGTTGTACATGCCCTTGAACATTACATTGAATATCAATCAGTGAATGCAGTGGGTCTAGCTGTCGAAACAGCAAACACAGAACAGCATGTTTACTTATAGGAGACTATCTCAAGGTACTGTATTCTGTAATGAATATCTTTGCTTTTTCTTCATCTTTCTTTGCCTAAAACTACTGTAATTGCCTTTTGTAACTTTTTCAGGAGCTAAGTGAAGAAACACAAAGCAGTGAATTTTGCAGTTTATTGCTGTTTCATATAAAACATGGTTAGGCAAGTGAGTTGAAGTAGATGTGCAAAGTAAACAGATTTAACAGTTCTGCATTGCATTTATTTAAGTTTACTTGCTTTCTATAAACTGAGATAATAAAAGGTCTGTGGACGTGTATTGGCCGACATTTTTTTTTCTTGTACTTTCTTTTCTTTTAGTAACATAATCCTAGTCCTAGATAGTCTTGGCACAATCAAACAACAGTATCAGGTATACTTAAGTAGTATGCATGAATTTTCTTGATCTGGTTATAAAATTCTGATTTTGAGCTTCATTACAATATCTTTTTCTATCGACATTATGGTAAAACTTAATTTACTGCTCTTTACAAAATACATATTTTGAAAAGTTAGGCAGTCCAAACAGTAAAGTTCTGCAAATTGACTTTTTTTT
>NW_007735334.1:30758-35371 GCF_000696425.1 Galeopterus variegatus | reverse complement strand
CTTTCTGGATATGAACTCCAATGCACAGGCAACAAAAGCAAAAATATGCACATGGTATTACATCAAAGTAGAAAGCTTCTATACAGAAAAGGAAGCCAACAGAGGAAAGAGACAACATGCAGAATGGGAGAAAATATTTGCAAGTTACACAGCTGATGAGGAGTTAATATACAAAATATACAAGGAACTGAACTCAATAGCAAGAAAACAAAAATAACTGATTAAAAAATGGGCAAAGGACTTTGCTATAGGTTACATGTGTCCCCCATATGTTCACGTGTTAGAAACTTGATCCCCATTGCAACAGTGTTAAGGTGAGAAATTTGATAATAGTATTTGAAAGGTGGGGTCTTGAGAGGTGATTGGACTAAAGGACTCTGTTCTCTTGAATAGATTAACCTATTCATGGACTAAGGAGTTAATGTTTAAATGGGTTATCACAGGTGTGGATGGTGGCATTATAAGGAGAGCATATGAAAGAGCTCTTGCCATTCTTGCCATGTGGTAATCTGTGTTGCCATGGGACCCTGTAGAGAGTTTCCACCTTGAAAAACGTCCTCACCCGATGCGCCACCTTGACTGTGAATTTCCAGCCTTCCAAACTGTAAGAAATAAATTTCATTTCTTTATGAATTACCCAGTTTTAGGTATTCTGGTATAAGCAACAGAAAACAGACATGAGTAGACATTTCTCCAAAGAGGACATACAAATGACAACAGATACACGAAAAAATGTTCACCATCACTAATTATCAGGGAAATGCAAATTAAAACCCCAGTGAGCTATCACCTCAGCCCTGTTAGAATGGCTGTTATCAAAAAGATGAAAGATAACAAGTGTTGGTAAGGATGTGGAGAAAGGGAATCCTTACACACTGCTGGTGGGAATGTAAATTGGTACAGCCAGTATGGAAAACCATATGGACATTCTTCAAACAATTAAAAATAGAAGTATCATATGATCCAGTAATCCCATGATTGGGTATATATCCAAAGTAAATGAAATTGGTATGTGAAAGAGATATCTGCACTCCCATGTTCACTGCAACATTATTGACAATAGCCAAGATATGAAATCTTAGCCAAGATGTGAAATCAATCTAAGTGCCATCACCAACAGACGAATGGAGAAATAAAATGTGGTATATATGCACAATGGAATACTATTTGTCTTTAAAAAAGAAGAAAATCCTGTCATTTTTGACAGCATGGATGAACCTGGTGGATGTTATGCTAGGTGAAATAAGCCAGGCACAGATAGGCAAATACTGTATGATCTCACTTATGTGTAGAATCTAAAATAGTCAAAGTCATAGAAGCAGAATGGTAGTTACCAGGGTCTGAGGGTCTGGGAGACAGACTGGGGAGATGTTGGCCAGAGGATACTAAATATCTATTGATACAGATCTATTGTACAATATGGTAAATATAGCTACTAAGAGAGATCTATTGTACAATATGGTAACTGCTGAGGGTCTGGGAGACAGACTGGGGAGATGTTGGCCAGAGGATACTAAATATCTATTGATATAGATCTATTGTACAATATGGTAAATATAGCTACTAAGAGAGATCTATTGTACAATATGGTAACTATAGCTACTAACCACGTATTGAAAACTTGAAAATTGTTAAGAAAGTAGATTTTAAGTGTTCTAACCACAAAAAAGTGGTAAGTATGTGAGGTAATACATATGTTAATTAGCTTGATTTAGCCATTCCACAATGTACAGATATTTCAAAACATCATGTTGTACATGATAAATATATACAATTTTTGTCAATTGAAAAATAAATAAAAATAGAGAATATTAAAACAGTAATTAACAGAAATACATAAATTAAAAAATAATTGTTGACTGTCAGGGTCCACTCCAGACATACTGAATCAGAGTCTGCAATTTAAAAAATCCCCGGGTGATTTGTATGCACAGTGACTTGGTGAGGTGCTCCTCTAGAACGTGTGGTCCATTGATCAGCAACATCAACATTACCTAGGAGCTCGCTAAAAATGCAAATTCCTGGGGTCCACCTCCAATGCATGAAATCAGAATGTGTGTGTGTGGAGGAGAGGGGACCCAGGTTTCTGTGTTGTAGCAAGTTCTCAAGGTGATTCCCATGCACCCTAAGGTTGAGTACAAGTAGTCTAGAAACCTGTTCCTCAATGGATCTTTACTCAGGCCTTTCCAATGATTTTTTGGCACTCTACAGCTTGCCCTTTTGCCATCTAATTGCTAATTAATATGCAATGGGTGGGGAAAAAAGAGGAAACCAATCTATTTCACTTCTCAATCAGATTTATGATAAAGGTTTTGGAGGAGCCCACATAATTAGAGATATTTAGGATTATCAATGGATTACAGTACTCCATGAAACACATTTCCTCCATAACCATGGTTAATTAGGAGTAGACCAGAAAAGCATTCCTCTAGAAAGGCTATTAAAAAACATAATGTAATGTTGTCATGTGCAATAGAGAATGACATATATCATGACTCAAGAAAATAAGGACCATTTATTCTCCATGAGTTTGAAGTTTGCTGAGTATGCCCAAGCACAAATCGTTTTAGAGGGCTAGAGTTGGCTTTTTTAATTTTTATATTCTCTTAGACTTTGCAACTTTGCAATTTTTCCTTAATTCTGCAGAAATTGGCAGTGATAACAGGGGACCAGAAGTCAGAAAATTATTTTAGTCATCTTCTATTCATTAATCTGTACTTTAGTCTTTAAATGTGTTTTCTTATACTCTGAGGAAAAAAGGAAAGTTCATGAGAAAGTGTATGCAAAATTGTAAAACTATACATTGTACTATATTTTTGTTTGGCTAATCTGAAAGATGGATCACATTTCATTGCAGGAAACTGCAGTCTATTTGAAAAGATGTCTACATGCCAAAAGAACATGCTGCTCACATAAATAATAACAATGTAATTTGAACGTTCTCACAAAAGCTATAAATGTTCTACCTCAAGGTAAACATTTTAATTAAACTGAAAAGTCATTTTTCTTAACATTACCAGCAACTTTGCCCACTCTCCCCTTCTCCAGACCTGCTAAAATGTACCAAATACAAAAAATAAGGACAGAGGTAGCAGCTTATGTAAAGCATGACTGATGAAACACCAGAATGTACGGAGGCAAAAAAGAGAGAAAAAAAAAATTGTCCTTGGAAGTGCAGGCACTTCTGCAGAACAATTAACTTAATTAACCAGACGCCATGAATATTCATAAGGCTGTTAATGTCTTCCACATCCAAACAGATAAATGTGATGTAATGACTTCCTAGCCAAGCATATCTAAAATTCTCATGAAAACGGCACCTACTCCTTGGTTCTTTGCCTGAAATATCATAGAAATTAACAGTCCCTCGGCAATATTTTATTCTTCTCAAATTAATTGGAAAGCATGAATTTATTTATGTGAACTCTATAGGAATATATGGCTTACAGCCATCAGTATGTGGATTGAGCCTTGTTTTACAACAACTGGATTGCTTTTTTATTTTTATGTCTTCTCAGGCTTTTTTTCTCTATGGCTCCCACCCCCTTTAATCAGAATTTCTGTGTATAGCTCCTTAGCACCTGTTCCCATAGCAACAAACATCATTCCTAATAGCCAGCAGTTCAAATACAGGCTTCCCCACATCTGATCCATTTGAGTCTGACCATAATTCAGCAGCTTAGTCTGTTGGCTCAGTGGAGTAATTTACTAAACACTCTCTCTCTGGGTGTCTCACTCCAGGAGGCAAGCAACTTCAAAGGCAGACCGTCTCCTCATGTTCAGCTTGGAAACTTCCTGCCTACTTCTTGTTCCCATTCGCTAGCAAAAGCCCTGACTGGGCATAAAGTCCTCAAATTAAATACACCCCACACATGTCGTTCTTTTCCTATTAAATGGAATTAGTAAGCAGGAACTCTCATACAATGACCAGAGTTTTGGCAGCACATTGTATCTTCTAAACGAAAAGTGTTAAAATGTCATTTTTACAAATATCCATTGATTTCAAAATCAGAAATATGCTTAGAAATGATAGTAGTGATAAAACTCAATGCTATTATTTTATAAAATGAGTTACATATTAAAAAGATAAGCATAACCACCAGTTTTTGTTGCTAACTTCCCACTTTATGTCAAATGCATACCTGTGGGGACACCCATCCTTACACTTTTGATGCATGACAGTTAATGAATGACCTCAGGAATTTAAGTACTAATGAAGAGAAATAGTGACGTAAACACATCCACTCTGCATAGAGGATAATATTGGTAAGGTTCCACCATTACAGTCAGAACTACTAAAATGACATGAAAAGTCAAAAAAAAACAAAATGACAGGAAAAGATAGTCCAAAATGCATCCTTTTTCTCTGATGGAGTGACCCTGTTTTAAAACTTCCTATCTGGTACTGTGTAACCATTAGACCTTTTTATGGGAAAGTAGAATAATAATAATCTTAAGTATTGATTGTTTACCCATGTATTAAACCCTTTGTACATACCATCTAATTTAGTACAATACCTTATAATAACGTGAATATTATATATGTTATCCGTATTATATAGATTAGAAAAGTGAGACTCACAGAGATCAAATGAACAAATGTTCAAAATCTC
>NW_007735334.1:27994-30404 GCF_000696425.1 Galeopterus variegatus | reverse complement strand
TCATCTTCTACTTAGAAATCATTACAGGTTTTTCTATACTTGCTTTATAATTATCAGGATAAATTAGAATATCTCCTTTTAAACTCTTGCTTTTATGAAAGACTTTATACTCTAAAAGGGCATTTGGCATTTGGATATATTTTATTCAGTCAATTTAACAACACTAAGTATACTTAAATCCTTACTAAATGAATGTGGTTATAAATTGAACGTTGAATTTTTTTTCAATCATGTGTATTGTTCTCTATTTTCATAAAGACAAATAATTTTTCTGCTTTTCTTTTGGCAATAATAATGTGTGACATTTTTTAAACAAAAAAATTAATTTCCTCCACTATGGAGTATTTAAAAGATAATTTGGGATGAGTGAATCACATAACATAATAAACTTGTGAAAGATGTTTTCCTTTTTTCTGGAAAACAGTGTTGCTCTAATTGCTCTTCCTGGCAATGATCTCTACTTTCTCCTGCCCCCTTCCCCTAAACATTCTGCATCTTGCTGCACAATGAGTCCTCCTAGAACAAGCTCCTATCAGGTTGCTTCCTTGCTCTGAAACATCCCATTGCTCCCTATTGCTTATCAACTACAATTCAGACCCTTTCCTGTGGCATCAGGAGCCTCCTTGGTTTGGCCTATTTAGACAGTGTTATCTCCCACTGAATGGCCTGCTCTCTATTTCTCAAATACTCCTGGGTTTTGCCTTTGCGTTTATTATTTTTGCAGCCAACAAAATAACTCATTCTTTTCAGGCCGCATCTTACCCTTTTAGGGCCTAATTTAAGTGTTGTTTACTATATAAAGTCTTCACATTCATTCAATAAATTTTATGGAGCACTCATTGTGTCATATTTTATTTTAGCTGCTGGAGATACGGCAGTGAAGAAACACAGAAAAAGCCCTGCTCTTAGATAGCTCACCCTCTATCACCTTAATCCTCCTTCCAGTCAGAATTAATTATTTTGGCGTTCTCAGGGTTATCTGTTTATACTTCAATTACGTGAGTTATCACTTTTTACCTCATAGGACATCGTTAGTAGCTTGAATGGAGTGACCCTGTTTTAAAACTTCCTATCTGGTACTGTGTAACCATTAGACCTTTTTATGGGAAAGTAGAATAATAATAATCTTAAGTACTGATTGTTTACCCATGTATTAAACCCTTTGTACATACCATCTAATTTAGTACAATACCTTATAATAACGTGAATATTATATATGTTATCCGTATTATATAGATTAGAAAAGTGAGACTCACAGAGATCAAATGAACAAATGTTCAAAATCTCACATTTGCTAGGAGAGATGCCAAATGTTAAGCTTGAAACCTTTGGATTCAAAGTCTGTACGTTTAACTCTGTGTTATACTGTCTAGGTTAGGAAGAAAGGGAAAGATGCAGGAGGGTCAATTTAGCAAATCTGTGGCCACTTCCTTGCCTGCTGGTATTAATCCGAGTGGCAGCTGTGCTCTGACAGGAGTCAGGATTTGGTCTGTTTCCATCCCGGCGTTCTTCTGGGCTCTAAGGAGCAAAGCATGGGCTATTTCACTAGCAGATCCATCTCCGCCAACACAGACAACACTAGAAAAAAGAAACCAAGCAAAAGAATGCAAAACTTCAAAATAGTTGGTAAGAATTCATGAAATCTAGACTTCAAAATATTTTTCAAATTTTAGTCCATGTGCATAATTACTCAGACACTTTCAAACATGTTAGTATGAGTGAGTGAGTAAGAAGACAGAGCTCTGAACAGAGAAAGTTTACTTCATAAATATAATACCTAGACGATCCCCCATAGACAAAATATTTTCAGGTGAGTTAAGAGGTAGTAAAACATTTGAACATGTTAATTCACATCTGACCTGTATTTTGCTCTGTTTAGATCCAAAAGCATATCATTCTCATTTTGTTTAAGTTAATAATACTGGTATCTGTAATTCATTTAACTAACACCAAAATCCTGCTAATTCTCAATAAAGCTCTGAAAAGACAGATAGCAATTAAAAAACTACTAATTATCATTAGTATATGAATGTAGTAATCGTCAACCTGATCTGGTTTTCATCTTGACATTACTGCTATATGGCATTTCTAAATTTAACTTTATTGCCCTTTGACCTTAAACAGTACTGCTAATAATTTTTTTTAAGATTCCATGGTAAGTAGACTACAGAAGGGGGTGGAAATCCACGAAAGTAATACATAAGATATCAGAAATTTGTTTCATAATGACTTGTATTTTTTTTTTCCTTTTTTTTTGTGTGTGTGTGTTTTTTTGTGACCGGCAACAGATCGCAACCCTCAGTGTCATGCCCGTACCGGACCGGGACGGCAACGGGATCGCAACCCTCGGTGTTGCGCCCGCACCTCGCTCAGCCAGTGACCGGCCGGTCTGTATGTGGGATCCGAACCC
>NW_007735334.1:12583-26994 GCF_000696425.1 Galeopterus variegatus | reverse complement strand
GGCGGGAGCGTCGCCGCACTCCCAAGCGGTGCACTGTAGCAGTGCGCCACCGGGCCGGCCCGCATAATCACTTGTATTTAAAAAATGCAAAATAATCTAAGTATCAAAATATCATTAATTCACCCAAAAGGAGGAGGATTTNGTGGGATCCGAACCCTCGGCGGGAGCGTCGCCACACTCCCAAGCGGTGCACTGTAGCAGTGTGCCACCGGGCCGGCCCGCATAATCACTTGTATTTTAAAAATGCAAAATAATCTAAGTATCAAAATATCATTAATTCACCCAAAAGGAGGAGGATTTTGCATATTGAAAGCAAATGTCACAACTCATGGCCTACGAGTGTCCGGCAGGAATGGAAGAGTATGCTCATGCCTATAGGGGCAGCAGCTTCTCAGCCGCGGCTCACTCACATCATGGGGAGGCCCAGCAGAGCAGAACCTGACCTTCTGATTTTTCTAAAGAAGATAGAGATTCTGTTTTTAGGGTGATTCGCCTAATTTGTAAATAATAGCAACTGGCATTCAATGCATTTAAAAACTCTACGTGTCAGACAGAACAGCCTATGAGCCATAATCAACAGGGGTTACTGGTTCCCGAAGCTTAGGAAACTCTAGAGGGTGGTGACCAGAGGCTGAAAGCACCTTTTCTATCAATCCCTCCACCTTGAGCTCAACTTTCTAGTCTGTTCATGTAGCTGAGGCTTCAAATAGCCTGGGAAATCCAGGTCCTCTCTGGTTAGAAGAGGCTCAGGATGTGACCCAGGTCATTTTTGGTTAGTTGTATTATTTTTTTTAACATCTGAACTGATTCTGGGAGTTTACAATTTGGCCACTTATTCAAGGAAAAGGGATAATATCTACTGAGGACACACTATACAAGGGTACATCAAAAAGTTCATGGAAAAATAGAATTAAAAGATAATACAAATCTTTCCATGAAGTTTTTGGAAAGTACCCTTGTATGTCAGACAATATATCTACTCTTTTCTATTAAATCCTCAGAATTCTCTGAGGCATTAGCCCCATCTTTATAAATGGGGAAACCAAAGTTTAATATGAACTTGCCTGTTTGATTTCAAAAATCTCCATGAGATTTCTAAACATTCTATGAACTTAAGCATAACTTCCAATCCATGTCTGTCTATAGGATGACATATGTGTGTGACCTAAAAGGATCACATAAAAATCATTTAAAAAACCAAACAAAGGGCCGGCCCGGTGGCGCACTTGATAGTGCGCCACTTGGGAAGCACGGCGGCGCTCCTGCCCGAGGGTTCGGATCCCACATACAGACTGGTTCCCGCTCACTGGCTGAGCGAGGCGCGGGAGCAACACCGAGGGTTGTGGTCCCGTTGCCGGTCTCGGTCCGGTACGGGGGCAACACTGAGGGTTGCGATCCGTTGCTGGACACGGAAAAAGACAAAAACAAAAAAACAAAAAAACAAAACATCTAATTTAGCATCAGAAAACGTAACTCTTACATATGTAGGATGGCAACACTTGACTCCTGGAATTTTGCATCTAGTTATAGCATCATGTATAAGTTAACTCATGGCTGGAGTTAGTAGAGATGGCCTTTTATGAACATGCTCTGCTACAAAAACGTTTTTCATTCTGTGTTAAATCTTTTAAAACTAGCACAAATTACGATAATTATAATTATGATAATAAGGTAACATTGAGTGAATAATTACCCTGTATATCGGACACTATTCTCAGCACTCACAATGTATTAACTCACGTGACTTGAAGAGTAACTGAAGGCAATAAATACTATTACTCTCAATTTATAGATTAGAAAACTAAAACATAGAAAGATTAAGTGAATTTTCCAAGGTAATACCATTAGTAAGTGATAGAACAGGGTTTTAAAATAAGACAATTTGGCCTTTGAGACTGCACTATTACTCAAAATATATTATACTCAATGAAAAATTTTTTTATGAGAAGTTTACTGTTTGGAAAGTCAGTAGAAACAATGTGAAATTGAACGAGTTAAGAAGGAATATACTTACTTATGTTGACAACTACTAGATTATTAAGATCATATCTAGGTATAAATGTTCAACATAGGAAATATGCTCAATACAAAAGTATCACAAGAGTCTGGATACTACAAGAAAAAAAATCAATCTTTTATAATGAGTTAATTTAACCACACTTACGAGTTACTCTAAAACATAAACCTTACAGTAACTAATCTTTTGCACATGGTAAATCTTAAGTTTTCAGAATAAGTAAACTCCTTCTTGCCATGGGCCCAAGAAGAATGATTCTCTATAGAAGAGTAAAACTGGTGGCTAATATTTTATTTCCATTTTTAAAAAGTGATAAGAAAGATATTTTTAAGTGGGTGTTTGTATATTTATCTGTCAACAAATATCATCTTTGAAATATTGAATACATTATTGGGTTTTCAATTTAGACTTTTTCTTTTTGGAAAATAGGGTTTTTTTTGTTTTTTTGTTTTTTAACTTTACTAAGTAATACAGATATCATGGTCAATCTGATAAAATGTCTATATTAGCCAAATAATTTCTAGGTTATTGTGGGTCTAGTTAATGGTTAAATAACCCAAAAATAAAATAAAATAAAATAAAATACAACAAAACTGTGTAATTCAATAAATTTAGTAAAAAAACACTATGAAACAAATAGCAAAGAATTAGTATATTTACGATTGCAGAAAAGCCACAAATTTAACTATATTCACACTTATAAATGCAATCATTACTGCTTCAAGTTTATGCAGCTACTATTACTCTTTTCTTTGCCTTTACAAACTTCCTATTCATGCCCAGTATTAGTACAGGTCAATATGGAATCTAAAGCCCCTACAAGCTTTAGCAGTGGATCTGAGTGTTTGCTAGAACACACTGGAGTGGGGCACCAGCTGTCCTGAGTACTGACACACTGTTTCTGTTGACTTTAGAAATATGTCACAATGTGTCTTCATAAAAACATATGTAATTCATTTTTTTAAACTCCAAAATCTTAGCAAATAGCATTTCTTAAACATGTTTTTTTTTTAACCAAATGACTTTGCTTTACGGAATATCCTACATGGAATCTTTCTTGGATCTTAACCTCTCTAGCCTGTGTCTAGAAACCAAACTGCTATGTGATTTCCTAATTACGTTCCATCAATAATTCCACTAGAGTCAGGAAGACATACGTCTCAAGCTAAAGTTCATAAAGGAATGTGCACCTGTCTCTCCACAAAATGGCATAGCATCTTGGGGTTACCTTATCTTATCCTTAAATCTTTTCTATACATTTCTCAAAAAGTGCTCTTATACCCACTTTTTGAATAGGCTCAGGGATAGGAAACCCACCAAGGTAGACTATTCCATTTTCAAGCAAATTCTCCTTGTTAGAGAAACTCCTTTGGAGTGCCTAGAGAAACTGTTTCCATTGTTCTCACATACCTCTCTATGTATAGTGACTAAGTATAGTGACTTAAAATTACCATTTTATTAAGGTAATTACCCAACCACCATAACAGCTCCTACTGGAAAAACGGAACCCATGGAAATAAATTAGCTATTTAAAGGATCTTAGAACACAAATGACTTTCAATAGAAATTTTAAATTATTATAAGTCCAAAATAAATTAGCATGCTGTAGTGTTTCGAAACAGTTAAATTATGAAACTCAATTCATATAATGGTTAGGCCAAACTATTTGGTTTTAAAAATGTGGCTAATAAATGAAGAAACTATATATTTTTTAGCACCTCACTGAAAAATAACAACGCCTGCCATAAGAAATAAAAAGGAACTAAATATGTTCAGGTAAAGAGAAAAACATTACTAGACTGCTCTTGAGTAAGTCTTCATTTTGCAAAATTATTTTAATCCTTGCCACAGTATAATTACCAACAGAACACATTTATGGATACCACACTCAGCAGGATGCTTCATAATGCTGGTAGGCAAGACTGGATTTAGTATCTGTAATATCTGTTATTCTCATTATTTATATAATCGAGTTTTGAAGCAAGGACTCATTTGCAATGCAGCTACCCTCATATACTCATGAGCTCCGGCTCAGGACTATGCAGCATATTAAAGTAGGTAGTCGGTGGGCATGATTCTCCTGATTACTTTTTTTCCTAAATGCAGCCCATTAATCCTTCTGTCTACTGCTAATTATAAAGTTCTGAAGTAATCTCCTACCTCATACTCTTAATTCTCAATACTTACGTATTATTGCCATTTATAATTAAATTTACTCCTCTCAATTTTGGTTACATCACTTCCTTCCCTATCACATCTAATAGTTCTCCCCGGGAAGATTAAAGCTTTTCACTTGGTCAAAGTGCAGACCCAACTACCTGTCCTGACCTTATGGCTTTTTATTGCCCCCTGCCCATTACCAAGTGACAAAAGTAATTAACATACTTGCTAACTTTTTAAATTCTCAAATATCCACCCTTACGGAAAACCTCCCCTAAAGGAATACAGTAAGTTTTAGTCCTACACATCAATCCAGCACTTCAGCAAATTGCTTCACCTAATTTTAAAAAATGGCTATTAAATTTACGTCACTTGCCTTGTTTCCTATACTTGCACGCCAGTGAGCAATCTCTGCACACTACAACAATGTATTGCAAACAACAGTTTCTGATGCCAGCTGTGAATAACACACTTACTTGGTAGTCATTAAATTATAAGATATAGTTATAATTAACACATTTTATTGATTCTGAAAATAGTGTCTTTGTTTTTATAAAACATCTACCCCCAATCAACCACAGCAAAATTAACCAATGGGTAGCTGTTAAAACTATCAGTAAATTTGCAGAATAGGATCACAGTATACTTATGCCATATGACCAATATAATATCTTCCATTAATGCTTTTCTAGATACTCACATGGTAAAAACCAAGAATTACAGATACAACTGTATGCACATTAGGTAAACATAGGGCAGTACATTGTGAGTACTTAGATTTCTCCTTTTGCTTTCCCATTCCAGATCCTGAGAAGTAGATGACTATGTAATATTACTATCATTAATTATTACATAGGTATCAACAGAGCCTAATTACATACATCACAAATATTTAAAAATTATAGGTCCCAAATATATGGCTAAAAACTAATAAAAACATGTGTTAACACAATCTATACGATTCACATAGAATAATAGTATAACCTACCCATCAAATCCCTGGAGTTCGCATTCCTCAAGTAGTGACAGAGCATGCCCTTCATATTCTGTTACTATTAAAAAACACACACAGAAAAAGTGAAATTTTAAACAATGACCTACTCTTTTTTAACTTGGTTTGGCAAAATAATATGATAAACATATGGTCAGGTCATAAAACAACATTTAACCTTGAATATTTATATTTTAATCAAGGGAAAGAGGAAGAAGTGTTAGCTGCTTGATGTGTTTTATAGCTTTATGGAAAAGAGGGTCATGTGTTTGTTCGAACTATGTAAGTCACTTGGGGATATCCCACTCATAGTGGTTAGTGAATTTATCTTGGTGCCTGTGTAGTGTTCTCTAAATAAGGCACATTTCCTTTAAATCAGAAGCTTGGGAGCAGCAGTATTTTCAAAATAAGGCGTATTAGCTGGCATCGAACAGTCAATGTTAAATCGTTTTGGCAACCTTACATGAATAAATTAGTTAAAAGGTTAGTGTCAGATTTACATACCAGAAAAATGTGTATCTGGAACTGCTAGACTAAAAAGAGGAGGAGTTGGATGTGAAAATAGGAAGTAAAGCCAACACCAATAACAAGAGACCCAAACCAGAAGAGCAGGGTGGCACACAGGCCCACTAGAGCCCGGATCCTCTGAGGAAATAAATCTGTCACTCTGTATCGCTGTCTCCACAGTCACTGATGCCCTATGCAGTATTGCAAATGCCAGTGAAGACAGGATAAACGGGCACACTGCAGATGGCACCAAGCATCACAACCACATTTAGCATTTTCTAGAGCAGCTCTGCCAGAAGAGACAGCCCAGCTGTATCCACCCATCAAAGATTTCTGCTGACTGACGTGACACTGCAGATGGATTTTTTGTGTAAGAATGTGCATCATTATATGCAAGATTACATTAATCTTTCATGCCTGTCTGTCCCTGGTGCCAGCATGGTTCAAGCTTTTCCTACAATGTTTTTAGATATTGTTAAAAATTATTAGTCTTGGTGTCTAAAAGAATCATTCTGTATCCAGCAGTGTTACATTGTAATTCTCCCAAAGCTCATTCAAAATGCCGTTAACAACCACATGAATAAAACTTCTCTATATTAAATTCTAATCAGAAGAAAGCTATAATAAAATCAAACATAAAATATTAATATTAATAAAGTTGGAAGGTTAAGTTATAAAAGATGTGTTCTTATCATTCATTTATAACCACAGCAAGTAGCTGCAACCTTAAAATGCAAAATAATAAAATGTCTTATATACACACATGAAAAATAATTAAGGACATTCTGAAGAAATATTTACACTGTGAATCAGTCTATCAAGTCGTGCTTTTATACCAAAGCTTACTTTGGTAAAGCTTTTTGAATCCATTACAAAATTAGCTTTAAAATTATGTTATGGCTGGAAGCTATTTTTGTTTATGAAAAATTAAAAGTCTATTTTTTATTTTGATCTTGTGGGTAGAATTTGACTATACTCTAATGCAAACTAAGAATAGTAATTTTTGAAGTGACATTGTAAAAGTTAAATAAAATCACTGATCTGGAACAAAAAGACAGAAAAAATAAAAGAAACCTGACTACCACATGTATTCTAAGATATATTTGCAGAATGAATAAAACAAAGTCTTTGGCTTCAGGGAGTTTACGTTCTGGAAATAGACAATATACATTAATTAAAAATGAACATATAATATGAAGTAGTAGTAAGTGATTATAAAGAAAGATAATGTAAGGCAAAAGGAGAAAGAGTGATCTGGACTACCACTTAGGTGCAGTAGAAAGAATCAAAATATGTATTTACTCTGGCTATAGTGGGCTCTGGAATCAAAGAGAGCCAGATCCAAATCATCCTACTCCAAATAAACATAGAGTGGACTGCTAGGCAAACGCAATTTCAAAAATGTAACTTAGCCTCTTCTTCCATTTCCTTTTCCTTTGGGATTGCTACTCTGTCTCCCCCCTTTCTATATAGGAGATTTGGAGTCTCCACAGTTTAAAAACAGTCTTTGAAAACAGTTCCCACTGCTGGAACAGTTCGCACCCCAGCCTTCAGTGTAAAATTTACTTCCTCATGAAGACAAGAGTAATATCTTGAAGTTGATATTGAATGTTCATGAGGAAATAGACCGAAATCAAATGAGATGAGACTTCATTTGGACATAAAGAAACAGTTCTTGGTCTGGTGATAAAATTGTATTGTGGGATAGAACACCAAGATGCCATTTTCTTCCTGTCCTACAGTACTTCAAACATAGTAAGCTCAAGACAGAACCCATCAGGCCCACCTTCAAATGTACTGTCTCTCAAATATATTGTTCTTTTTGTGTTCATCATCCACTCCCCAAGACAGGAAAATGAGTTCTTTCTAGACTATCCTCCCCTCCACTCTCCAGCCACTCCACGGTGAACGCCAGTTGTTCCTGTTTTTAGGTTACACTGCAGCGGCCCTCTATTCCTCACAGCCAAAGCCTAGATCTGGTCACTACCATCTCTCTCCAGCCTCCCCACAACCTCTCTCCCTCTCTAGCCAGAATGACTTGTTTCATATTTAATCATATCACCTTCCTACAGAAACCTACTGATGACTCTTCATTGTCCCCAGGGATAAAGTTCCAACTTGCTGATACACATCGGAGTGTTGGGAACAGGTTTGGCCATATACACCGGCAATTATTATTAGAGGGTAATAAAAAGAACCACTCATTGAGAATGATTTTTCTCTCTACTGGATATGATGCATGAATACTTAATATGCAAATTTTTACTAAAATGCAGGTAAAAATGGAAAGAGTAACACCTCGGTCTACTAGCATCTTTTGGTATACAGTTTTATCAGATTGCCTAGCTTTCTTCTGGGTGAGATCAGGAATGGTGAGAGGCCTTTCCCAGAAATGGAAGGCTTCACATAGAGCCATAATGAGCCAAAGAGAAACAGTACAAAGAGACTTGGTAAAGGGGTCAAAAATTAGAAGCATGATGCTAGAAGAAAAAAGAAAAGGATAGTGACAAGCCCCAATTTATTGACAATTCTGCCCAGGAGGTAAAATTACATGGCACTCTCATGGGCCCTGAGCTGGCAGAGATCAAGATGGCATTCAAAGAAGTGTCTTTGACCATGAAAATGATAATGACCATGATAAAATCTAGCAGTTTGTTAATACAAAGAATGACTAAAAGAGATGGATGTGCTTATCATGAAAAGAGAGATTAAGGGCAGACAGAATATCTGTCTTCAAATATCTTAATGACTCATACACTAGATGAGACAGATTTATTTTGTTTTACTACAAAAGAAAACATTAACTCTAGTAGATAGAAATTACAAAGAGGCACATGTAAGCTCACAAATTCTCTGTGTTTGGCAGTTTATGTCTAGCACAAAAGGCAGTTGGCCACAGGTGCAGGTGGACTTGCAGTCTAACCAATACACCTGACTGACCAAGCTAGGTGACATTGGGCTGAATCAGCCCAGAAGAAAAGTCACCTTTTTGTAAGTCAGTACAGAGGAGGTGCCTTTTCTAATCTGCAAAAAGGCACAGTGGCTCTGAACTCAAGATAAGAATGCTGAACAGTACTGTCCAGTAACAGCATATTCTGCCTCTAGAGTAGGTGTCCAGTTAAAGGCTGGGTGGTCAGCCACCAAGGAATGCCCCACACCTACACTCCTCCACATGGGGAAGTTGAACTACATGGCCTCTAAAGTTCCTTTCAGTCTGATGTCTCTGCTGCTTTGACTTTTTTCACTTTATTGCTATGAGTTATCCTGTGGATCTATGATCTCTCAAAATACCTCTCATACCTTCAATGGTACAATCTCTAAAATCTGCTTTAGTTTGGGAGCAAGAGAAAGAAATGGTATCATATGCCAGCATGGGCTTATCATTCATAATCTTTTTTGATTCATGCACCTAAAGGTTATTAGGAAAAACAACCCAGTTCTCTCTAGGTTTTTCCAGAAGTTTTTCTGATGCCATTATTAAATAAGATACCATTTTGGTGATAGTAGCAGAGGGGAATACAAGTTTAGCTCAAACATTTCAAAAGATGTTAATCTATCTTCAGAAGTAGTTAGGGTTTCGACACAGGCCAAAATGACAGGAGTAGGTATATTTTTATTAATGTGATAAGATCTATTTTTAAAAGAAATCTATGGAAAAAAGTACTTTATAATGTATATATCTGCCTAACTTTTCAAATCAGGCTTCATATTTATACAGCTTTATTTCCTAATGAATTCATCACCCTAAAGAATTTATTATGTAATTCATATCCCATTTGGACTCACCAGTTTGCACAAGGATTCGTTAAGACAATAGTCACACTGTACATGCAGAAGATATGTACTCTTTCTACTTTGCTGTTTTATATATCTTTTCTTTCAAATAAAAAGTGAATTGAATCTTATTACATAATTTTATGAAACTGAAACTAACAGCATTATTACCATATTTCTATAGCACTTTATAATATAGAAATTAGTTTCAAATATATTACCTCATTTGAACTACAAAACACTGTAACTTCAAATAAAAAGTGAATTGAATCTTATTACATAATTTTATGAAACTGAAACTAACAGCATTATTACCATACTTCTATAGAACTTTATAATATAGAAATTAGTTTCAAATATATTACCTCATTTGAACTACAAAACACTGTAAAGTAGGCAGGAAGACTAAAACTTTTCAACTATCTACATGTTTATTCAGTCTTTTATACAAAATAGGAAACATTTTTTTATAAATATTTAGGCAATATATATATTAAAATAGCTTATAAGCAAAGGACGTAATTTTATAATTTTGCCTGTAGGAGGAGTGTTAGGCAACTAATTATTATCCATTCTGCACAAATATATAAATAAATTCTAAATTTGCTTTATTTAAATTTCAATTTTGTTTTATGTTAAATTAAATGTTATTTTTAATAATATTTAAAAGTTTAGGGGGAAAAAAACCCTAGAACACAGTCTTTTTCTCTCCAATACAATTGTATTCCTACCATTACCCCTGCCTTAGTTCAGGTCTCATGTGCCAGTTTCCTTTTCTCCATTCTCTCTCTTTCTTCCTTTCTAACACTTATTCTGCTGGTGGAATCATCTTTGTCAAACCAGATTACAACACTATGATAAAAAAAACCCAACTGTGGATCAATGCATGATGAATGAACTGTTGAGTGTAGCATATAGATCCACCCATAACCTGGACTCAAACTTCCTATAGTACACGTTGCTGCAACCCTTCCCAGAAGCCATTTTGCCCTTTCTTCTCTCTAACAGGATCAGGATTCAGGTAAGGCAGCTTTAGCTTTCAAGAAAAGGGGTCTGACTTCAGCCACTAGTGGTTAAGGGAATGACCGTTCCAGGTAGGGTACAGGTTCCCTATTAGCACAGTCAAACCAAAAGAAAGAAATTTTAATCCATCTTCAGGATTAAAGCATGTCGGGTCTTGCTCTCACACATACACACCTCTTCCCATCCCACTAGTAATGAATAAGACATGATCAAATTCACTGGCAGCTATTTTATGGTGATGGATTTAAGATGAAGTCAAAACTGAGGAAGGTAGAGAAAAGTTATGGAACAAACTCCCAAGATACTACGGGTGTAACACGCTCACACTCACATGTTCTACTTGTACATGCCTGCACCTGCCTTCCTTCCCTCGCCTTTTGCCTTCTCTGCCTCTTAAATACTCTCCTCTCCAAATGCTTTTCTTGAGCCTTCGATCAAAATTAATATCACCATCTGAGACACCACAGTTCTTTTATGTATACTTCAACTATAAAATTTAAATATCTATTTGAATCCCTAATAACCTAAAATTCATTCAAGAGCAGGTATGACAGCTGTTTCATCTTGCAGTCTGCACAATGTTAAACACAGAGCAAGCATTCCAGGAGAGATTCTCGAACTGAATGATATATAGTAATATTCATGTCAAGCTGTTTTGTAGTATTGACATAAGTCAATGATACAAAATAGTTAACATTACTGTTTGCCAACAACTTTATTCAACTTTTAATGGTCTCATCCTAATATGATCCTCAAACTTTCCCTTCACCCAATCCTTGAAAGTCTTCAGTAGAAAGAAATGATAGGTCCGAATTTTCTCTTTTCCTTATAAATCACCTCTAAGTAAGCCAAAGGTCACAAACATGAAAGGTTAACTTCTTCACTTCTTCACTACAACTTTATTTTAATTCAGCAATTCCTCTTAAGTTTCTCATAGTAGTTTCTCTTGAACCTCTGTTGTAGTAGATGCCTTCTGTGGTGGCTGGCATTCCCACAAAGCTCACTGCCCACCCCCCTTTTTTAAGGAACTTCCTTCTGCCCCGGTCCATCAAGTCATAGAGTCACAACGTGTGGGTTTCAACGACCTATTTACACTGTGAGATCCATCACCCTTGGCTGTAGCTGAATAAAGCCAGATCACTCTGAATCCCTTCCACAGGAAATCTATAATTGGGACCTGGAGATTCCAATTGCATTCTGGGATTGTCTCCTGAGTAGGCTTATTCTGCAATATTCTTCATCAATTAAAATTTATTGCAAACTTATACTGTGTGTTAGTGAAGCTACATTTGAAAAAAGCTAGAAAAATTGTGATCCTCATCATCAACCTTCTTCTTAATCCTCTGCCATGGGAAAAATAAAGGAGTCTCCAAAAAACAAAGGAATTTGGTCACCAAATTCAAAAAGTCTAAAAGGATATTACTAATCTTCTTTCTATTAATCTTAGCATTAGCAAATTTCTATTTTCCTTGGCACAAACATAAACACATTTCTTATTTTAGACAGTGAATTTAAGCTTCTGGCTTCTCTAAATTTATCTAAACCCAGCAGTTAAGTGCTTAGTTTTGACCTAACCAGCAGGGGTCAGAGTCAGAACAAAAACAACCTAATGAAGAATTCCACGGAAAGACATCAACCATATAATGAGCGAAAATCAATTGCTTGCCAAACTGCAGAAATAATGTGTCAATGGAAAGCATCTCAACAAAAATATCAAAAAGTACACGGCTTCTTTTAAAAACACGTCTAACAATTGTTAAAGTCTTAAAAAGGCCTAATGAGGAAATGCTGATATTCTAATAAAAATAACACCATAAAAAACAAAAATAATTAAATTATAACCCTGGAGCTGGCTGTAGCAGATTATGAAAGCACATAAAAAAACTTTAGTTACTTTATATACAGCTTCCCAAGTTTGCATTAAGAACAAATTCAGGTTATCTTAATTCTGTAAAAAAATTTTTTTTAAATGGTGAAATTATATTCTGAAAATAACTTACTTGTTACATCAGTCTTTATTCCTGCAAGCTTCAACAGAGGTTCAACCTTCTCACAATAGATCTGTATAGCTTCTTTTTTATGACTTTGGGGATTAAGGAGTATTTTTAATGACTTTGGTCTGTTTGAGAAACCTAAAAAGAAAACATAAATGCAAAATTATAAAATCTCTGTCAGCATTTTTGTCTTTCCCTTTAAAATGACACCCAACTCTGTTAGAATGTTATATACATATTTAAAAAGTATTTGCTATTTTTATTTGAAATTCTTGCTAGAGTATTACTGAATATGGCATTATTTTAAAACATCCACAAAAAATATTATTTTAAATTTTCCTTGCAGTGAAATTGGTATATCCCTCTGAAAATCATGAGATATAACAAGCATTTAATTTTTGAAGGAAGATGTAAATAAAAGCAACTTTATGAATGTTAGGCAATGCTTATGTATATTTACCAAAGCACGGATAGTATATCAAGCATTTGTTTCTGGGAAAAAAGCAACGGTCTGTAAAAAATAGAAGGGTACATTTCCTCTCCTTAGATAAATATGCTCATTATTGGAATTGGGCACCCCAGTGACCTCAGGGCTACCAACGCCTGACCTACTATTCTGCCCTAGGGCAGAATAGAGTGAGCAGGGGTGGTCAGTGCCAGCACCCAGAGCAATGCATGCTGGTAGCTAAAAAGAGGACTTAGGTCACAGTTCAAGCCTAAAAAGGGGCCAGGGGAGAAGGAACTCTTCTCCTGGGAATTGGGAAAGCAACGCGTCTCAGCAGGGATTCGATGATAGTGCTGCCTCACAGTTGGGGCTGAGATTTGATACTACAATTTGCTGGGCTTGCAAGATGCTTATCACTTAGAACCCAGTTGGAGCAGGTGCAAAGCAAATTTTCTGCTGTTAGGAAGGGGCAGGAGGGACCAAGGAGCCAAAAGAAAGTTGACAACCGTTTCGTTTATGGTAAGCTGCCTTCAGAGGGCCATGTTTCAAGGTTAAAAAAGCAGTTACTAACAGTAACTAACAGTTACTAGCAGTTACTAACAGTTTTAATAAAACTGTTACTAAAGACAAGTGAAAATGTCAACGACACCAAAGTCAGTGTTTCATACCTCAAGTGGAGGCAATATTTCATTCATTTCCCAGCATATTTGATACAATAAAATCTTTCAATAGCACATGTGGTTTCGAATTCAGGGAGAATTTTGGATGAGGAAGAGGTAGGGCCGTACTGAACTTTTTAAATAATCCCCGTAAAATTGCCCAGGGTCCCTGTTTCGGTAAGAAGCCTCTCTCCGCCTCCCAACATTCCAGGCCGGAAACCTAAAGACCATGCTCAATGCCGTCTTTTTCTCAATTCGTGCATGTGAACGAACGCCCAGATTCACACGATGGGAGCTGCTTGCGCCCACGCCACCTGCCCTCTCTCGCGCCGCCACTGCGCGGCCCCCTTGCTGTCGTCCCTTTCGCGGCACTGCCGGCCTCCCAGCTCCCATCACTGCTGCTCTGTGCAAAAGCGGCCCTGGCCCATCGCTGCCTGCAGAGCAAGCCCGAACCCGCGAGACGACACTCGGAGGCCTCCCTCTCCCGATCCCACCCCGCAGCTCCCTTTCTTTCTGTCTCACGCATATTCAAGAAACATGTTTTGAGCACTTGTGCTGAGTACTGGGAAGAAGGGCAAAGCGATTGACACGGGGTTCGTGCCTTCAAGGAGGAAGACATGCACAAATACAAGCAGCACCAGACAGCGCAGGCTTGTTAACAGAGGCACAAAGTATGGCGGGAGCACATGACAGGGTGCTGCTTAACTCTTATTAGGGATATGCAAAAGGCTTCAAGAAGAAGGGAGTATTCCAGTGGGACTTTCGGCTCATCCTGTTTTCACGACCTAGGATTCCCGCCTTCCCTAGCCCACATCCCACCCTGTAGCAAAACAGAAGGTGG